>NC_030850.1:31263673-31548754 GCF_000208745.1 Theobroma cacao | reverse complement strand
ATATATATATATATATATATATATATATGTATATATATGTTTACATACATATATATATGTACTCATACAACTTTATTTATATGAGTTAATATATATGTTTACATACATGTATATGAGTTAATACATATGTGTTTACATACAACTTTATATAACTTTATAATTATGTTAATATATATATATATATGTATGCATTATTCACAAAAAATAATAGTATAATATATATATATATATATATATAACCTATTGTATTAATATGTATGTATATGAGATATTAAAATTAATATATATACATTAATTTATTTTATATGTAAGCTTCTAGTAAATTTCATTTATATGATTACAGTTATTAATTTTATTAGTTATAAAATTATATTGATAATTAATTATACAAATATTGTAATATATATCAAATTAAGTATAACATATAATTT
Source organism: Theobroma cacao (assembly GCF_000208745.1). Lineage (NCBI taxonomy): Eukaryota > Viridiplantae > Streptophyta > Magnoliopsida > Malvales > Malvaceae > Theobroma > Theobroma cacao. The sequence goes on along the minus strand of NC_030850.1, from coordinate 31,548,323 downwards.
GGAAATAAAATATATGTATATAATTAATTTTATAATATAACATTAAGTCTTAGGGTGAGTAATATTAATAAAAATGACTTTATTAATAAAAATTCAAATATTCACATTTGTGTCATTGTGAAGACTTGAACCTCTGACCACATGTTAAATGAAATAGACTTTAACCAATTCTATCACCCGTTTACAGTGTTTTAACTCATGATCAGCTCCTAAATATCCCATGTCTGTTGCTTAGTTAAGCCAAAAGCTCAAAACGACGTCGTTTGATGGAGTTGAGAGGGATTTTGGTGAGTCACAAAATGACGTCGTTTTGTAACCTCCAAACCTTAAGTATAAAATGAAAATTTTCTTCTCTATCCCTCATTTCCCTCTTCCATTTTCTCTCTCTACCGGTCGACGCTCTCAACTCTCTCTAAAAGTCGATCATTTTGCTGAGCTCTCCCGTCCGCCGGCATCTCTTCCTTCCGGGCGGCCCTCCTTTCTTCTTCTTTTTTCTTTTTCTTCCCTCTCTTTTGGTCGGCTTTCTCCCTTACCGACGGTAGCTCTCCCATCCAGTGCTCTCACGTCTCTCTAACAATCGATCATTTTGCTTAGCTCTCTTATGCCACCGACGTCTCTTCCTTTTGAGCGACCTTCATTTCTTTTTTTTTTTTATTCCTTCCCTTTCTCTCGGTCGACTTTCTCCCTTACCGACGGCAGCTCTCCCGTCCGGCGCTCTCACCTCTCTCTAAAAGTCGGTCCTTTTGTTGAGCTCTACCTCTACCTCTACCATTGCTGCTCTTGAGGTATCTTTATCTCCACAATCTACTATACCTTTTTTTCTTTAATGAGAAAAATGATGCATTCCACTATTCTGTTGGCTTTTCAAGAACTGAAATTTCAACTTCATAAATGCCAAATTCCTTAACATTATAACTTAAGAGATATACTAGACAAGCTTTTCTTTATAACTTTCGATCACTCTTAGTGGAATCAGACATTATTTCGAGATTTTGCTCAATAAGTTGTGCAGTGCATTGATTCCTTAACATTCTTTGTGTTTTTTTGGTCGTAATTATATCCTTGTAGCTCCTGTACCCTATCAGTCTCCCTTGGTAGCATTATGTAATTAACTGTTCAAGTGTGGACCGTATTTCCTTAGTCTTTGTTTATTTATTAGGCATCACTTGTCAACCACTACTTTATCTGCAGTTGTTGCTCATGATTAATCTTGGAATATATTCTTCTCTTTTCTGCACTTGTAACTATCAATTTTACATTTGGTTAGGGGATATATCTAAGTAGTAAGTGCCTTCTGTTGCTAGTCTCAGCCTTTTCCGTTTATGCATCGTTTAAAATTGCACTTCGTCTTTTGTAGCTACACCTCGATGGGAATTAGGAGAGAGAATTCAGTTTTATCACGGTAAATGATAAAAAAATAAATGGGCCTGCAGTCTGAATAAATTTTTGTTGGTATTCTGAATCATGCTTGGATCTGTATTTTATTTACATGGTTAAATTCACAAACTTGATGCAGATATTAGATCCAATAGATGGCACGCGAGGGTTTGTAAACGGAAGTCAGGCCGCCTTATATGTGGTAAGCCTTGCATTCTGCTTCGATTAAGTTGTTTTCATTTGAAATGTTTCTTAGTGCCATGAAACCTCGAAAATATTTATTACGTCTAGCATCGAACCAGCTGCCTTAATGTTATTGGCTTGTACTTATTTAACAATCTTACTGATATTGTACAGGATTCAAGTTAATAAACAATATTCTGTTGTTTATGAACCATGCATTACTTGATGAAAGAACATATGTAATTTATATACACGCTAAAAAATTGTAAAATATGTAGTTATATACATACCACAATTTCAATCATAAGTCTGACATTTGTTTTTCTAGTTTAGATCTTTCAATAAAATCAACATATTAGAACTTCTGTGATTGTAAACGTAGAAGGAACAACTGTCTCCTTCGTTAATATTTTATAAAATAAAACCAATATTATTAGTGGCTATCAAATTGCTACAAATTGTTGCTTCTGTACTTGTTTAGGGATACATTTACAATTTGAAAAAACAGTGTACAGTACAGAAAAAATCTCAGTAGCATACAATTTGCTGACATTGTTGCCTGATTTTGAGTGCTAAACACTGCTGTTGGAAAAACTTGGTTTTCTAAAGCTTATTGTAAATCTCTTTCCTCATGTAAATCTCTTTTAGCATAATGGTTCAGAAGTTTACTGCTTAAATCAATTGCTCGGCTTTAGTTCTCTAATCTCTGCATTTTCTACTGTTATTGTCCACATCTTCAAACACTCTCCGTCAGTGTCACTAAGCACAGGTATTTTTTACCTTCCCTCCCAATATTTACAATTGCCATAAATAGTCAGGATTGATTGCTTACTTACCTTATTAATTTGATGGACTTTTTTATTATCTTCATCATTATTATTATTATTACCTTAATTTTTGTTTGTGGTGTATATTGAAGAATAATACTGTCTTTCATGGATGTATTGCACTTTTAAGACATACGAAAAGAACAACATTACCCCCAAACCTAAAATCTGGAACAATTTTATTCTGATAAAAACCACGTGAATTAACTTTAGCATAATTGATTTAAGGCTTAATTGGTTCATGGTTCAAATTAAATACTTTATACCGTTTCCCACCTATTCATGCTCGTTTTATCTCTTATCAAAGACATGCAGTATAGCCAAAAATATAAACTCTTTACTTTAAAAATACTAGCAAATCCTTGCGTATGTTGGAAATTGATTAGTTTTATCATAATAAAGATATCATGAGGTCAGGTCCAATTGGTTGTGCTTAAGTTGAGTCCAAAATTAAAAGTATAAGAGTTTTCGCCATTTCTCACTTACTTGGTTTTATAGGATACATGACACTCATTAATACATAGATAAGCTCGTGAATATGAATTTATTTACTCGTTTATAAAGTTACACTTGTATACCATCTTGTTTTTTTGTTTTAATTCTTGTATGGAATCATTTATAGTATCATCAGATGTTACTAATTTTTAAAATAATAATTAAAAATTAATATTGGATTGTAGTTGTTAACAAATTTTATTATAAACAACAGTGGAAATTACTCTTGACCGTTATATTCTATGATACTTAGGACTACAAAATGACGGGAGATTGCTCTTGGATGTACCGTCGCTTAACTTTTGATGGATTCATTAGAGATGAATTTGTAAATGGAGTTAATGAATTCATTAATTTTGCACGTTCTAATTCTACCTTTATATGGGAGAATAAAATTAGATGCCCTTGCTCTCGATGTAGTAACAACAAGTTTCTAGATTTCGATAAGGTGATAGAGCACATCTTGTTAAAGGGTTTTACTGGTGCTTACACAATTTGGACTTTACATGGAGAACATGATGTTGGACAATCATCAAGAAGTAGAGATAGAGTTGAAACACATGCTAGTTATGAGGAACATGATTACGGGGAACCTACATATCGAGAGGAAATAGAAAATCCATATACTAGAATGGTTAGGGATGCTATTGGTCCAGAAGGTGCTTTCAGCCATGGTTATGAAAATGAGTCAAGGTTTGTGGAAGAAGATCCAAATCCAAATGCATCTAGCTTTTACTTTTTGTTAAGTAATGCAGAGAACCTTGGTGGTCAGGTTGCACAAAGCACACAACGCTTTTAGCTGTGTCGTAACTTTTAAATGTTAAGTCATAGTATAATTTGAGTGAATCATGTTTTGATCCAATGTTGGAGATAATAAAGAATATGTTGCCATAAGATGAAAATTTACCTACTGAATTTTGTAGAATGAAGAAAAAGGTAGCAAAACTTGGCCTGAGATATATCAAAATTCATGCTTGCAAAAACAATTGCATGTTATTTTATGAGGAAACTGCGAATTTTGAGCATTGTATGATATGTGGGCATCTACGGTATAAACTGAGGAAATCAAGTGGGAAAAGCAGAAGAAAATACCAAACAAGATTTTGCGTTACTTGTTATTGACACCCAGGCTTCAAAGGCTTTATATGTCTTCCAAAACTGCTAAACATATGATGTAGCATGCGCAAAACTAAAGGGATGATGGAGTCTTTAGACACCCTGTTGATGGTGAGGCTTGGCAACACTTTAACCACACACGAGTTATTTGCAATGTAACCTCGAAATGTCAGACTAGGGTTATGTCCTGACTGTTTCAATCCTTTTGGACCAACTGTGAAACCTTATTCTGTTTGGCCAGTAATGCTCTGTGTGTACAACTTACCCCCATGGATGTGTATGAAACAACAATATATATTTGTTAATATGGTTATTCCGAGGAAGAAAAATCTAAGTCAAAACATAGATGTTTTCTTGAAACCATTAATAGATGAGTTGCAAGTATTGTGGACTCAGGGAGTTGTCACGTATGATGCATATAGGAAACAAAATTTTAATATAAAGGCAGCCTTACTGTGGATAATTAATGATTTTCCTGCATACAGTATGTTGTCAAGCTAGAGTACTCATGGACGATTATCATGTCCATATTGCATGGAACATTCTAAATCTTTCATGTTGAATCATGGTAGGAAACCTTGCTTTTTTTATTGTCATCGGCAATTCTTGGGAGCTAATCATCCTTCTCGGAGGCAGAGAGACAAATTTATTCAAAAAAGAGTTGAACATGACTTACCATTTCCTCGATTATCAGGTGAAGAAATATTACATCGTTTGAATTCGCTTCCTCATCTCCCATTCGAAACAAAATGTGGTGACCAAAAGATTTCGAGTTATGGTGTAAGTCATAATTGGGTGAAGAAAAGTATCTTTTGGGCTCTACCTTATTGGCATACGCTTTTTATTCGTTACAATCTCGATGTGATGCATATTGAACGTAATGTGTTCGAGAATATATTCAACACAATGCTGGATGTTAAGGGAAAGACAAACGATAACTTAACGGCACGACAAGATTTGAAGGTGTATTGCAAGTGGCAAGAATTGGAATTGGTGGAAAATAATGAAAAAAATTACAAGCCTAAGGCTGCGTACACCTTAAATAAGGAGGAAATAAGAAATGTTTGTACTTGGGTGAAACAATTGAGATTACCTGATGGTTTTGCGTCGAACATTTTTCAGTGTGTTAATGAGATTGATTGCAAATTTTATGGAATGAAAAGTCATGATTGTCATGTTTTCTTGCAACGATTGCTGCCAATTGTCTTGCGTGATATGGTGCCTCACTCAATTTGGGATGCAATTACTGAGATGTCTCACTTTTTTAGGGATTTGTGCACAATTGAAATACCTGTAGATCATATGAAAATTTTGTAAGGGAAAATATGTGAAACTATATGCAAACTAGAAAAGATCTTTCCTCCCGGTTTCTTTGACTGTATGGAACACTTGCCTATTCATTTACCTTAAGAGGTCAAGGTTGGTGGACCTGTCCAGTATCGATGGATATATCCATTTGAGAGGTACTATAATTGTTATTTGTTTTCTAATAATTTAAGACAAGAGTTTAAGGTCCTTTATAAGTTTGATGACTATTTTCATTTGTAGGTTTTTCAAACATTTGAAGAAGAAAGTTAAAAATCGAGCATCAGTTGAAGGATCTATATGTGAGGCTTACATTATCGAGGAAATATCATTGTTTTGCTCATTGTATTTTGAACCAGCTGTGCGAACAAGATTAAATAGAGTGTCATGTAATGATGATGGGGGAGATGTTGACTATCTGAGTCGTCTTTCAATTTTCACTCATCTTGGGCGAGCTTTTGGTCTTTTAGATAAATCTTGATTTTTAGATGAGGATGAGTTTTATGCTTCTAAGCTATATGTGTTAATGAATTGTGAAGAGATGCTCCCATATATAAAGTAAGTACCATTCTACCATAAACTCAAATGATTGATCGTAAGAATGAACTTAATCATAAAATTGTGGATGTGATGATAGGATATTTGATGACATTGTGAAATGAGATGTTCTGCATGTATCAAAAGATGAATTGGAGAAAGTACGTGATGCTAGATTCGTGAAATAGTTTAAAAATTATGTAAGTTTATGTAAATTAGAATTGAACTTTTCGTAACATTGACGCAATAATTATGTATTATTAATTTTGGATATTGTATGTCATGTTTATAGGCTGCAAAACGTAAGGATGAAATTGACCCACGTTTACTTGAAATCTCTTATGGTTCAGGACGTATGATAAGGTGTTACAAAGGATACTTTGTAAATGGTTTCAAGTTTCACACCCTAGATTACGGCGAAAATCATAAAATAATGAATAGTGTGGTTTGCATAAAAGGGAGTTTTCACAATGATCATGAGCGTGATTTTTATGGTATTTTAATGGATATAATCAAGTTGGAGTATTTCGGTATGGGAAATAGAGTTGTGTTATTTAAGTGTCATTAGTTTGACATTGAAAAATGTATTAAGGTAGATCCTTTGCATGGTCTTGTTGAAATTAAATACAACTCAATACTTGCCACTAATGAACCATTTGTTTTAGTTACATAAGCTCACCAAGTTTATTATAGTAGTTATCCATCAACCAAAAGAAATCGACGTGCTTGGTGGGCAATCTTTAAAACAAAAACTAGGAGTAGATTTCACATTCATACTGGTGGAGATAGAGAAAATGAAACTGATTTGAATGAAGAAGTGTACCAAGAAATTGTGTCTACTTTAATTACTGGTACTCCATCGGAAGAACTTAGTGACTTTATAGTTTTAGCAAGTGGTGATTATGAAGAGGTGAATTTCTTGATTGCGGATGAAGAAGATGACATGCAAAGAGATGAAGATGAAAAAGATGACATGGAAGGAGATGAAGATGAAGATGAAGATCAAATTGAAGATGACAATTGTGAAACTTTTAATGATGATAGTGATAATAATGAAGAACATGAGTTTGCTTATTCTGAAAGTGATTGATGATGGCAAGCATATAAGATATTGGTTTTATATTTTTTGTTACATAGTTGGTTAACTTTAATTTTATAATATTAAAATATCTTGACATTATATGAAATTATAACATCAATTTTATATATATATATATATATATATATATAAATGTTTAAATTAATACTATATAATTGCAGCTTTGATTGAACAAATGAAAATTTATACTTGTCACTGTTGTAAATTGATGATTTTTATACGTTGATTAAATTTTATTTAAAATAATTTGTGTCTGATTTTTAACTTTCAATTATTGTAGGAGCGATGGTTAAAGGGAAGCATTCAAAACCGAGACCTAGATCAACAAATGCCCTTGGAAGTATCTCTTTGCCTACAAATGCCAGTACGTTAGCTGATATATCTATTCAACAACAAATGCAGCAGGACTATAATGATGTGCCATCTAAGACACCTTCTTTGTTGGGTGCATCTGCAGAGCAAGTTCACAATGAGACATCTACTCATGATTCTCGTAAATTCCCATCTACTGATTTAGGTGCAAGTGTAGATGACACATCTTCAAGGCCAAGGGGTCAAGAGCTGAGTGTGGGATTACGTACTCCTGTAGATCCATCCAACAGATTACGTATAACTCTTATTGGGGAGAAGTATGTTATCTTGTTATAAGTGTTATTTGTTAATGAAATTATTATATTCTGTAAGAAATTTTATAGGTTTTTTCGTTGAAAAAAATTTCCAACAGAAAAATTATCAACGGAATTTTCCGTTGGAACTGAGTTTCCAACGGAATTGTTTTCAACGGAATTTTTCGTTGGAACACCATTTCCAACGGATTTTTTTCTAACGGAATTTTTTTCCCCTGAATTTTCTTTTTCAACGGAAATTCCGTTGAAAATTACCAACGAAATTTTTGTCTGCAGTGTTTTTTCAATGAAATTTTCGTTGAAAATTTTCAACGAATTTTCTTTTTGCATTGTATTCCAACAGAATTTTCGTTGAAAATAGGCTTTTTTTTGTAGTGTTAATGCTCTCATGCTGTTAGCCATAATGGCTAGTAAATAGTAATATGGAAACATAATAGCGTTTTGTAACAAAATTTGCTTATATTTTCACTCTGAAATGGGATCACGCTGTGTAGTTCATTTAATGAAAAGATAGTGGTCGCATATTGCTTGATTATATCCGAATTGGGCTCTGATATTTATAAGATAAGTACTTTTTTAGGTTATTGGCTTACTGCTGCGGCTTTATTAATTTATTACCACAAAGGTTACTTAAATTCAAAGAAAACCTCAACTTATGCTCATAATTCAAATGCTAGTCTGGACATGGATTACGTAGGAGAGTGACAGCAAGCTGAAGCACCATATACAACCACAAAGCTTGTGACTTGATCGCTTCATTTATTGTCTCTGTCACTACCATGTTGCTATTACCATTTTTGGACATGTGATAAGACCCACTTCCAGAAACTTGCATGTTTAGTGATCCAAGTTTGATTTCATATTTCTCTCAATCAGGAACTAGAATCTCAGTCCGTTATCTGTGTAGAAAGGACTACCTTTTTCGAGAAAGAAAAATATACTAACGGAAGGAGGGAGGGGGCTAGGAAGGGTCTCGCGGTTCTGAAGTTTTAAAATTTTAAAATTTTACTTTTATTTTTTAAATTTTTTTTATAATTTTATCTTTACAAACATTATATTTTTAATATAATTATTTTACAAATATTATTTTCATTTTTTAAAACATGAAATCTTAGTTCTACTATTGCTAACAGTAATGCACGGTAAGTCTGAAATTCAGCACCTTCGGTTTTGGGTTCTTTGTTTCGTTAGCAATTTGGGCCCTGTTGTATACTGTGTAACCCAGCAGGCTATTTTAGATGACAGACCCAATAAAATAATTGTTCTGAGCTCACTTAGAAATCAGACGGCCCAGGTGATTACCTAGCGACTTTCAAGGACTTCATGAACACTGAAGAAGCCGAAAAGATACTTGTACTCTGTAAGAAAAAAACAAGTTATGAAAAGATAGTAGTAATATTCTAGTACTGTATGATTGCTTTTGTCATTACGCATAGACCAGTTGCTGCGGGGAGAGAAAATAGGAAAGAAATGGAAAAAGAAGAAGAAGAATTGATCTTCTCCTTATCCCTAGAGGCGACTTTTTCCTCAAATCAAGATCCTGGTCCAAAGGCAAAGAATTTTCTCATAATCTAGAAAATGGAACAGAGAGTTCACTTTCACCATCACATAAAAATTGTGGCAAAAAGTAATGCATCTAGAGGTAAATTCGTTTATGGATTATGTTAAACTTATATATTAAAGACATTACTAAGCAACGTCAGCCAAGACTATACATAAATATTCCATAAAAGAGAACAGAACTTTGGATTTTTTTTTTCGATTAGAAAATAGGCTAATAGATCGATTTCCTCTTTTTTTGACCATTTCATCCTTTTACCTTGTTCTTTTCTAATTTGGAATGAACGTGGACAACTTTTACTGAAATGAATTTATGAAAAAGGTTAAGAAAATGAAAATTAAAATAAATGGAGGAGTGAAGCTATATGAAGCGTGGTGGGCAAGCCACGCGGTTATTGGTACTATGAACGTATGTCCTACTGCCCTAGTGGCCTAGTACATGTTTTGGCGATGAATTTTTTAGGTGTAGTACAAGTGCACTTGCGTACTACCACTACGAACTAGGAAATGTTGTAGGTAGAAGAAGAAGAAGAAGAAGAGGAGGGTGAAAAGTACAAGACTCCGAAGCTCAATCTATGGGCTTCAAACCGTGAGCCGAAAACGAACCTGTCAAGTGGACATGAAATAATGTTTCAGACAGAGATTGTACGCTGAAAACCGTTACCGCAAAACCGCCAGCGCCGCAGCTTGGATTACCTGATTATCTGTCCCTTTCACTTTACCAACATCTCTGCCAATTTTGATGCGTCCTCCTTCTTGCACCTAGTCACACACGTTTCATGTTGGGCTTTTGACATTTGGGACCCATGCTCGTTCCTGGCATTCTAAAAATTCTTCCTCATCTTCTATTTTATTTTTTTTATTACACCAGTAGTTAAACTGTTAAATATAAATTAAGTGATCAAAAGAAAATTTCTTTTAACGGTATTTATTTACATTATGCAAACAAAATTGAGAGTCCTTTTATGATCCCATATCGTGCAGAAAATTTTGAGCCTAAAGACCGGCAAGTAAAATGCCTCTTAAGAAGTCACTGAGTTGATAAGCGGCGTGAAAAACATTCAAGTAAAATTGTATTTCATAATTTTAAACATAAAGAAACAAATTTGAGAGTTACATGGAAGTTCGTCTAGTCCAAATTCACAAAATTAAACTTACATCATTAAGGAAAACAAAGTAAGAACTAATGACCAAAATCATCGATTCCCACCCAATTTACACCACCCAAAGATCAACCAAGTTAAAAAAACAAAAAAACAGTAAACACACGTCGTCACATAGCCGTTGATGATGTCACAGGTGCAGCAACGGCAGCATCGTCAAAGCTCCAAAGTTCGCCGACAACACTCTCCTGAGGAGCTACGGCATTTTGGGTCTGCGATTGCCCATCCAGATACGGAATCTGATAGAATTTCATGTAATTCTCGTACGCCATTAGTTCCTCGGACAGTTTCTGCACTTCGATATCATCGTCTTGAACTTCCACCACGGCCTCATTCACTGGCGCTTCTCGTTTCTCTTCTTCTTCCGCTTTCATTGCGACGTAACAAAAGTTCACATTCTGATCACCGGAGTTGACCCCCTCTGAACCAGACCCTGAATTTTCCTCTCCAGATATAACAATCGGGTCAGTTGCATAACCGCCAATTTGGTTCAAGTCATAATTGAATCCATAATTACTGAGATTATTGTCACGGGGCTGTTGGTATATAGAGGGATTTGAGTTGGGGCTGGGATTCCAGGCAGCAGCTGAGTTATGGTTATTATTTATTTGATGGTTGTTGGAGTGCTTGAGATTATATTCGGCGGAGAAGGCGTCATCTTCGTTGGGGAAATTAACTTTGGCCTTCTTGCCCCGGATTTTGCGGGCCTCTCTGTCGTAAGCTCGGGCGGCTTCTTCGGCAGTGTTGAAAGTGCCGAGCCAAACACGAACTCCTTTCCTGGGATCGCGAATCTCTGCTGCCCATTTGCCCCAGGGTCGTTGCCTTATGCCTCTGTACAAGTTTTTCCTCTGCCGTTTTGGTTTCTTCTCCACTTGCTCATCACCTGTTTAAAAACAAATTTCAACAATCAGAAAGCACAAGTAAATGAAAGTTTAGAAATGAAAATGAAAACCAAATGGGCAAAAGCCGGAAAGGAAATAGTAGTACCTAAGGACGGTTGGGGTTGGGGTCTTTTGAAGTGGGAGAATGAAGCATCAGGGTTGGGTTGACTCAGATCAGAGCTAAAGCCATTGAGTTTAGCGAAAGGCCAGAGGTCAGAAGCGGTGACGCGGCGGCCACGATTCCGGGGGATGAATTCAGCGATGATAGCACCGCCACACATCTCTTCAAAAACAAAATGAAGGAACTACTCGACCAGGGTTATGACTGCTTTGGGAAACTTGAGAGTGGTAATTAAGACAACGCCAAAAAAGATAAGGGTTTAAGGAAATCTCGAAGTCGAAGGAATAAGAAAGGAGGGTTTTACGGAATTTTTGAATAAGTGAAGAATGAAGATAAGAAGAGGAGAAGCTGGGGTTTAAGTAGTGGGTGGAAAACAGAGGAAAGTGCGCGACAGTGAATACAAGTTGGGGGTTTTGAACTTTCCTGAGATTTACCGGCCCTTCTCTTTTTTTCTTTTTATGTACAGTGTTTTAAGTTTGATTTCATCGTACAAAAGGTACTGTCTTCGGAATTTTATTAGCGTTGCTTGGGTTTTGCGTGGCGAGCAAGTATTTTTTTTATCCCGAATTTATAGAAAGTGAAATTGAAGTAAGTTTTTTTTTTTGAATTTAGAAAAAAAGGTTTGAATTTTACTTTTTAAGAAAGAATCATACATCAATTAATAAATTAAATATTCGAGTATATATTCTAATTAGTCTTTCACAAAATCATGTCCATTGACCAATTCTGATTGCATTTATCAAATTTGTCATTATAAAATTTTTTCTTTTAATAATCAAAATTAAAAGTTTGAAAACAATTAATATTACTAGAATTTTGTTAACAAGTGTTATGCGGACAGTTTAAAATTTATTGTAACATTTTCGTAAAATGAAGTAGTTCACAATTAATGTGATGATGTTTAATACATTGAAAGAATATAATAATTATAAAAAAAATTTATTTATTAAATCTGATCTCGTTAGAAATGAAGGAATGATTGATAATTCTTAATTTTTGTTCTTGTTGATACATCAAAGTCACATATTAAGCCACCAAGGCTAAAGCTATATTTATTTATTTATTTATTGATGATCAACTAGCAAATATTTGAAGGTCTGGTCTTAGATCAACATTTTCCTCGTATCATCATTTGAGACAGGCATTTGAACGACAAGGAATCAAGTTGAGAATAGAGTGAAGTCTAAGTTTTGGACCTTTAAAAGATAAGGACTAGTAGATTAGATCAAATAAGATGGCTGCAAATGATTTAAGCAAGTGGTAGTTTAATAGTATTTTGGGGAATGGCTTGCAATTGGAGGCTGCATGAGCTTAATTTTATTCCATGCTTTTGTTACATTTCGAGATTGGAATTTTCTTTCGGAGGAAAATTCTGGATCAATATATTAGATCATCAGGTCCATAGTTCCTATCCTTTTTAGATTTATTATAAGAGCTATATATTAATTCCTTCCAGAACTAATGGAAATAGTTGTTTCATATGCATAAAAAAAAAAAAAAACCCCCACGAGAGGAAGGAAGTGTTTACGACTTTTTATTAGTTATTTTTCGATACACTTATCATCATCATTTATTTCTTTTTAATTAATGAATTATTAAAGATTAAATTAGGTATTTATAAATTAAACAGCGGAAGTGTATGCTTATAGACCAGTGCTTCTGGTTTAAATTAGGCAACTATGTTACCTCAACCTGAAATTGGGTAAATGCCGGGAAACATCAACACTTCGAGGCCAATAAAGTAATACAGAAGAGGTAATAAAATTAATTAAATATGTACACTTGAATTCATTAGGCAAAGATTGGTGAGTCCATTAGTTGAAAATCAATGGCAAGAACAGTTAATCTTGACAATAACAAGATAGCAAGCATGAACTGGCAGTGGCCGTAAGCAATATTTCACCCATGAATAATTAATTGTCGCCAATGCTAAACTAACAAGTTGATGAAAGTGGGAAACCACTAAGCACATAGGATGGCTTAACTCGTGGGCATGTCATGATGGTTGACTTGCTGGTCACGTAAGCGAGGTGATGTTGGCTTTCAATTGTGGACCCCTAACATGAATCTTGTCAATCTTACAATTCTTTTCCTCAAATTTATAGCATAATTCTCATTATACGTACGACATATAACCGAATAAACTTGTTATAAAATAAATTTGAACTTGATTATTACATATTTATTTGAATTTGTATACATTGACAAAATTGATTGAATATGAAAACTCGTATAAATATATCAAAGATCGAATTCAATCTAATCTGAATTATTTGAAAAATTAAAAATAAGAAATCAAAAGAATCCAAACTTAAAACCCTTAGACCTTGAAACAACTTGAACATAAAGCAACTTTAACCTGCAACTATTGGAATCTTGAAACTGATCCAATTAAAAACTTGTGAAAATTTAAATTTGTTCACAATATTTAAACTATAATTAAATATTTTTTTAAATGAGTGATTGAGTAAATGATAAAACGATTAATTTTTTTAAAGAAAAGTTTTAAAATTTAATGAATAATATTTTTTATAATTATTATACAATTATATAAATAATATCTCCAACCTTTTCAAAATTGAATATTAGAATTTTAAACTTTAATTAATGTCATGCAAATTAATTGATTAATTAAATTTATTACATTATTCATCAAAAAACCCAAATATCTTTATTCTCGATTAATATCAAAATATGAAAATGATCAAATATTAAAATTAGAATAATATTATATCAATTATATTTAAGTATCATGACTTTTTTGGACTTTTTATAATTTCTAAGTATTAATGTACGTCCATTAATTGACCGTTGAATGATATATATTTTTTAAGTTAGTATTCTTTATGAGCGGTAATTGGTGCCTTTTTTTAATAATATCCACTATTCACTCTGATTGACCATTTTTTATATGATTATATCTAATGCTAGTGTTTCTAATTTATGTCCAAGCCAAAAGCTATAATTATATATAAGAAGAAATATTTGAAGAGTTGAATACTATTAAAAGTTTTTAAAAGGATAGAAGTAAAAGTACACAAAAATACCAATAGTCATGAGTGTAAAGTATAAAAAAACTATAGTATCATTTATATTTATATTTATACAAATATTTTTCAATTTCAAAATTTTATCATATTTTTATCTTAAATTTGTTAAATTAATCAATAATATTGATTTGATATCTATTACAAAAAAAGAAATTATTTACTGTAGTCAAATTTATAAAATATCTATAATTTATATAAATCACAAAATGACTTAAAAATTCGTTTGAAATCACTAGAACTTGAAACAACTCAAAACCAAAATGATTTAAACCCAATACACTATGAACCTGAAATGATCCAAATTTGAAATAAATTTAAATCTAAAATAACTCGAACATGTAGACAACTCGACCCAAACTCATCCTATTGCCACCTATAGATAATAAGTTGAAGATTACAAGTTAGATTAGACTTGATCTTAAATACTCCTGTTAAACTGGTGTTTAAATTCAAAGTCAAATTCATTTGATGATATATTAAACTCGATTGAGCATGAAAATATCTATTTTTTTTTATGAAAATAAAGAAATAAACTTTTAATAATTGCCTGCTAAATTATTTCATTAAGAATTAATGTTGTTTATATAATAATATATATATATATATATATATATGTATAAATATAATTTAATATATAAGAAATATAGTACTATTTAAATCTTATAATATATTTATACTTTATGAGTTTTAAATAATTATATTTAGACTTCAGTTTTATAAAGGGTCTTAATCTTAGCACTTTTTTCCATTTAGCGAATAAAGTTGAGTAAATTCAAATTCAAATAGTTCTTGAGTTGCTTGGTTGGTCTGCAATAATTTTGCATCCCTATAAAAAATGTACGAAAATGATCATATATAAAAGGGTTCCCAAACTGGTAAGAGAATGTGTATAACTCATGTAGTCACGTGATACACATATGGCAAAAAAAAAAAAAAAAGAAGAGAAGGAATACTTTTTGACTAGCTTCCAGTTTGCAATTATTAAAATGCATAAACACAAAATTCCATGTGAAAAAGAAAAATTGACACTTAGTGTACGATACGATGAATACTGATTTCCAACAAATGAGATAATATAGGTCGTCAATCTCAAGCCAAGATTGCCCCATGTACTGTCTGTCCAAGGCTCCAAGCACTGGTTTATGTGCGTGATTATAGAAAAACACAGTTGTCTATGACCATGTTCATGTCATATTAGTTAGTGCTACCCAAGTCTGCAAATCGCTTTGCCATCGTGCAATCAAATCATCTTAAGCCTTGTTTATTTTATTTCTTAATCGTTGGCAAATTACACCAACCTTCTTGTATATAAAAAGCAATGAAGTTTGCCCAATGCCCGTGCACTTCATCCTATTGTGTTTCTTCTCATCGTGCTTACAGTAACATAGTTACAGTCTTAGACATGGCTGTCACCTCTCCCTTGTTCACTACCTCGTTGCTTCTTTTGTCACTGCTTGTCATCGCCACTGCCAATGACTACAATTATGATTCATCCAAAAACCAAGCATATAATTATGGTACAAAACCAGATGGAGAAGAAAAGCCTGAGTACGGCACAAAACCAGAACTCTACAAACCACAGCCAGAAGACAAGGAAAAGCCAGGGCCAATAGACTCAGAAAAGCCTGATTATGGCAGAAAACCAGTTTACCAAACACAGCCAGAAAAACCAGAGTCAGGAAAGGAAGAAAAGCCTGATTATGGAAGAAAACCAGTTTACCAACCACAGCCAGAAAAACCAGAGTCAGGAAAAGAGGAAAAGCCTGATTATGGCAGAAAACCAGTTTACCAACAACAGCCAGAAAAGCCAGAGTCAGAAAAGGAAGAAAAGCCTGATAATGGCACTAAACAGAACTACAAACCGCAGCCAGAAGAAAAAGAAAACCCAGAGTCAGAAGAGGAAGAGAAGCCTGATTATAGCACTAAGCCAGACTTCTACAAACCACAGCCAGAAGTAAACAAAAAGCCAGAGTCATCAGAGGAGGTAGAAAAACCTAATTACAGCACAAAGCCAGATTCCTACAAACCAAAATCAGAAGAAAAAGAAGAGTCTAGTTATGGTGGAAAACCATACGTTGCTAAACCAAAGGCGGAAGGAGAAGAAAATGCTGATCATTATGGCATAGAGGTTCCAGACTTGTATCCACTAAAGCCTGAAATTCTCCCCATTGGTGTTCAAGGGCTTGTTCTATGTAAATCGGGTCCTAAGTATAATCCAATTCAAGGTAATATTTCACAGATAATTATAATTTAAGCATGCATATTAAGTCCATGTTGTTGTTTTAATAGTGTCATTGTATTTTGACACATTTTTAAGATCGTTTGTAATTCAAGTTTCAGCTCACCATGTTTTTGCTCATTTTTTTTTCCATGAGCACAGGAGCTTTGGTGAGGATAACATGTCTAGCTGTTGACGAGAATGGGTACGAGAAAACTCACTCGGTTTGTAGCGAAGAAACCGATGCAAAAGGTTACTTCTTTGCACCATTGTCTCCTTTAGGCCTTGACGACGACAGTCAGTTGAAGCTCACAGAGTGCAAGGCCTTTCTTGAAAGCTCCCCATCGGAGACCTGTAATGTTCCGGCGGATGTCAACAAAGGCATTAGCGGCGCTCCTCTTTCTGATTTCCGAGTTCTCAATCAGAAGAGGATGAAACTTTACTCCGTGGGACCCTTCTTTTTCACCGATGAGCCTAACTCAGTCTCTAATGGTTATTAAACAGCTTAATTTTTATCTTCTGTTTTTGGATTGACGATGGCAAGTGGGGTTCATTTTTTTTCTGTATTCATTAATTTTTCTTTCTTCGATGGATTATTTCTTGTTTTGCAATAATATGATTTCTTGGTGCATGGGCTAAAGATTGCCACCCTCCACCAGAAACACGTAAAGAGCTTTGCTATGTTAAAAATTTACTAATTTTTTTTTCTTTTTTTGCACACTATACTGTTTTATTTTTCCCCTTTTCCTAAATAAAATTACTTGCATTTCACAAGTATGCTGTTCAGTATCAAACTGTCCATAATTATTTATCTCATAAAATCCGACGCGGACATTGACTGAATTGGTATGGCATGATCCTCTTTTTAATAATATCCACTATTCACTCCGATTGAACATTTGTCTATATAATCATATCTGATGTTGGTGTTTCTAATTTATGTCCAAACAAAAGCTATAATTATTTATAAGAAATATTTGAAAAGTTGAATTCTATTAAAAAAGTTATAAAAAGATAAAAATAAAATCACACAAAATATTAATAGCGAGTGTAAAGTAAAGAAAAATTATAGTATCATTTATAATTTTTACAAATATTTATCAAATTTTTATCTTAAAATTTTTAAATTAATCAATAATATTGATTTGACATCTTTTAAGAAAAAAATGAAATTATTTATTGTATTCAAATTTATGAAAATGTCTATCAATCATATGAATCTCAAAAAGACTTGAAGTTCATTTGAATCACCCAAATTCAAGACAATTGATAAGATGAAAAATGATTTGAACTCAAGATGATTTGAACTAGGAATGAGCAAAATTTGGTCAAAACCAAATTAACTAAATTAACCTATAAATTCGATTAATTCAGTTTCAGTTAATTCGGTTAATATGAATAAATCGATTAAAAAATTTAGGTTTTTGTTATATGTATGCGCTCACATTGATTTTCAATACATATATATGAATGAAGGATTAGATTTAATCACCGAGAGGGATTTTCTTAGATGTATTAACTCACACATTTTTTCTGTACTTGTATATGAATAAATTACTTAGATTTAATCATCAAAAAATAAAAAATAAAATACACTTTATTTAGACATTAATATTATTGAATATTTATATAAATATAGCCATACAAAATTGATATAAAATTAATGCAAAATATAATGAAAACTATACCCTAAACTTAAGTTATTAATATAACTTATTTTTATCTTAAGTTATTAATATATTTACTATATATAGTATATTTATTAATATGCAATATATAATTTATACTATATAGACTATAGACTATAGTAACTTATTTTTTTATAAATTATTAATAAACTATATTAATATAGTATAACTTATATTAATATACTAAGTTATATTAAATTATTAATATTAATGTACTTTAGTAATATAACTANAAAAAATAAAAATAATAAAATACACTTTATTTAGATATTAATGTTATTGAATATTTATATAAATATAGCCATACAAAATTGATATAAAATTAATGCAAAATATAATGAAAACTATACACAAACCTTAAGTTATGAATATAACTTATTATATTAACTTATTAATATATTAAACTTTGTATATCATATTTATTAATATACAATACATAGTCTATATGCTATAGAGTATAGAATATAGTAACATACTTTTTATAAATGATCAATAAACTATAGTAATATAGTATAACTTACATTAATATAGTAACTTATTAATATACTATAATATTAATATATTAATGTTACTATAGTATAACTTATATTAATAATTTAATATAGTAACTTATTAATATATATTAATATATTAATGTTACTATAGTATAGCTTATATTACTAAAGTAACTTATATTATTATTAGTATCTTATAGTAATATAACTTATATTAATAATTGACTATATTATAATATGTAACAATATATTATAGTATATTTATTAATATACTAATTAGTTAATAAAAATTTACTATTGTATATAACAATATACTATTATATAGTATATATATTATATGACTTCTTAGTATACTTATATGCTATATAAGAAAATATTAACTATATATAGGAATATATTAATACACAATACATTGTATTAGCATATAGTTATACATAATATATAAAATATATCAATACAATAGACATATATACTATATAATTATATATAGTAAATATTAATACAGTATATATTGTTTACAGTTATACATTATATAATATATATCTTAATACACAATAGATAGTATACTTAGTAATACACTAATTAATCAATATATAGTATAACAAGTATAATTAGTCAAAAATTATATATTAACAATATACTATATTAGTATATTAGTAAAATTATAAGTAATAATGTAATATGTGGTAACATAAAGTATATTATTAATATATTATTAAATAAATTAAAAAAAGAAAAAAGTTAAAAAAATTCGATTAAATAAGTTAAAATAGATTTAACCGATTAAAGTTGGTTAATTTAAAGTCGAATTAAAGTTGTTAAATCGATTCGATTTGGTTAATTTTTTTTAAGAAAGTCAGTTAATGGTATTCTTAATCGATTTAACCGAACACTCACTCCTAATTTGAACTCAAGATAATCTAAATTCGAAATGAATCTAAGTCTAAAATAACTCAAAACCTCAAGGCAACTTGATCCGAACTCATACAATTGCCACCTATATAAAAACTAGTTGAAGATTCCAATTAGTTAGATTAGACTTGATCCTTAATACTTAATACATCTGTCAAATTGGTTTTTAAATTTAAAGTCAAGTTCATCTGATAATATACTAGAATATGCCCATGCGATGCACTTTTGTGATATAGGTAAAATAATGTTTATTCAAATATATCTACATTTCAATAATCATATGGTGCTCATTTTACATAAGCAATTATGAAGCTATTTGTCAACTGTAATGTATACAGAAAAGGTCAAAAGTTACATAATTGTTTAAGTAGTAATCCATTTTAAGAGTTGTAAATGTAGGTTGCAGTATACAATTTAGTAACTCATTAAATACATGATAAGTGACTACCATTTCAACGACCTTAACATTGGGTCTTGGTGGATCTTCTTTCTCAATAATGACAATAAGCATTACATCCTCTATGAAACCGTGAAAAAATAACAAAAAAAAAATCTAAACTAAATCTCACAAAAATTCAAGTAGATTGTTGTTTACAATAGAGAAATATAACCACACAATTAATCAAATGAGATAAAAAAAAGAAAAATTTTAAACAAATCAATAAATAGATTGTTGTTTCTAATTTTTGTATGAAAGCAATAATATTATAAAAATAAAAATTATAAAGAATCCAAATAATAGAAGCTTGAATAAACAAATCAAATGAGATAAAAAGAAAGGAAATTAGAAACTTACATCAAAGTTTCTAGTTTCTGTATGGAAATAATAATGTTATAAAAAATAATAAAAACCCAAATAATAAGAACAAGATAAACAGAAAATTATGGAATCAATTTTTAATTATTTATTTTTTTATTCTTATAATTTTTAAACTAATTTCATAAATTTGAATTAATGCATGAATTAAAATTAAATCAATAAAATAAATAATTAAAAGATAAAACAATGGGCAAGGAAATAAGATACAGAAGAAAAGCGAAAAATATGAGAGAATCTGTTCAATCAATTAAAAAAATCACAAATTGAAAATTATATTTATTTTTCTTCTCTTTGTTCGTACCCTTAACTCTCTCTCATGCTTGATAAAAAAATTTTGAAACCACAGCATTAGGAAAATACGGAAATACCGTGAGCTCCAAAAACACAAAAATCATAAAAATACCTTGACTTTTTCAAAAAGGAAAATCATGTCCAAGGGCTCAATTGACCATGCCACGTGACCAACAATTGGACCCTTAATTATTTCTTGGAACGACTTTTAATGTATCTAGATTTAAACTCAAATGACCGTGAAAAATTTGTTCATTTGTGAAAATAAAGAAATAAAGTTTTAGTATTTGCATGCTAAATTATTGCATTAAGAATTAATGTTGTTTATATAAACATTTATTTATATGTATAAATATAATTCGATATATAATAAATATAGTACTATTTAAATCCTACTATATACTTATAGTTTGTGAATTTTAGATAATTATATTTAGACCTCAGTTTAATAATGGGTTTTAATCTTAACTATTTTTTCTATTTAGCAAATAAAGTTGAGTAAAGTCGAATTCAAATAGTTCTCGAGTTGCCTGGTTGGTTTGCAATAATTTTGTATCCCTAGCAAAAGTATATAAAAATGATCATATATAAAAAGGGTTCCAAAAATGGTAGGAAAATGTGCATAATAACTCATGTAAAAATAGAGAGAAGGAATACTTGTCCACTAGCTTACAGCCTGTACTATAATTAATAAAGTGTGGAAACACACAATTTCATGTGAAAAAGAAAAATTGTTACGCATTGCATGATGAATACTGATTCCAACAAATGAGATTGAATAGGTCGTCAATCTCAAGCCAAGAGACTGGGGTTGCTTTATTCAAATGCCTCAATCACTCAAATCAAAGATTGTCCAACGTACTGTCTGTCCAAGGCTCCCAGCACTGGTTTATGTACGTGATTATCGAAAAATACAGTTGTCTATGACCACGTTCATGTAATATTAGTTAGTGCCACCCAAGTCTGCAAATTGCTTTGCCATCGTGCAATCAAATCATCTTATGCTCTGTTTATTTTATTTCTTAATCATTGGCAAATGACACCAACTTTCTTGTATAAAAGGCAATGAAAGTTGCCCAATGCCCATGCACCTCATCCTATTGTTTTTCTTCTCATCGTGCTTACATTAACATAGTTACCGTCTTAGACATGGCTATCACCGCTCCCTTGTTCGCTGCCTCCTTGCTTCTTTTGTCACTGCTTGTCATTGCTACTGCCAATGACTACAATTATGATTCATCCAAAAACCAAGCATATAATTATGGTACAAAGCTAGAAGGAGAAGAAAAGTCTGAGTATGGCACAAAACCAGACCTCTACAAACCACAGCCACAAGACAAGGAAAAGCCAGGGCCGGTAGTGTCAGAAAAGCCTGACTATGGTAGAAAACCAGTTTACCAAACACAGCCAGAAAAGCCAGTGTCAGGAACGGAAGAAAAGCCTGATTATGGCAGAAAACCAGTTTACCAACCACAGCCAGAAAAGCCAGAGTCAGGAAAGGAAGAAAAACCTGATGATGGCAGAAAACCAGTTTACCAACCACAGCCAGAAAAGCCTGATAATGGCACTAAACAGAACTTCTACAAACCGCAGCCAGAAGAAAAAGAAAATCCAGAGTCAGAAGAGGAAGAGAAGCCTGATTATAGCACTAAGCCAGACTTCTACAAACCACAGCCAGAAGTAAACAAAAAGCCAGAGTCATCAGAGGAGGTAGAAAAACCTAATTACAGCACAAAGCCAGATTCCTACAAACCAAAATCAGAAGAAAAAGAAGAGTCTAGTTATGGTGGAAAACCATACGTTGCTAAACCAAAGGCGGAAGGAGAAGGAAATGCTGATCATTATGGCATAGAGGTTCGAGACTTGTATCCACTAAAGCCTGAAATTCTCCCCATTGGTGTTCAAGGGCTTGTTCTATGTAAATCGGGTCCTAAGTATAATCCAATTCAAGGTAATATTTCACAGATAATTATAATTTAAGCATGCATATTAAGTCCAAGTTGTTGTTTTAAGAGTGTCATTGTCTTATGACGCATTTTTAAGACCGTCTCTAATTCAAGTTTCAACTCACCATGTTTTTGCTCATTTTTTTTTTCCATGAGCACAGGAGCTTTGGTGAGGATAACATGTCTGGCTGTTGCCGAGAATGGATACGAGAAAACTCACTCAGTTTGCAGCGGAGAAACCGATGCAAAAGGTTACTTCTTTGCACCATTGTCTCCTTTAGGCCTTGACGACGACAGTCAGTTGAAGCTTACAGAGTGCAAGGCATTTCTTAAAAGCTCCCCATCGGAGACCTGTAATGTTCCGGTGGATGTCAATAAAGGCATTAGCGGCGCTCCTCTTTCTGGTTTCCGAGTTCTAAATCAGAAGAGGATGAAACTTTACTCTGTGGGACCCTTCTTCTTCACCGATGAAGCTAACTCAGTCTCTAATGGTTACTAAACAGCTTAATTTTTTTTCAAAAAACATTTTATCTTCTGTTTTTGGATTGAAGAAGGCAAGTGGGATTGATCTTTTTTCTGTCTTCATTAATTTTTCTTTCTTCGATGCATTTTTCTTGCTGTGTAATCATGCATTCTTGGTGCAAGGGCTAAAGATTGCAGCCTTCACCAGAAACTCGTAAAGAGCTTTGCTATATTAATAATTTCTCAATAAGTTTTTTTCTTTTTTTTGCACATTACTGTTTTATTTTCCCCCTTTTCCTAAACAAAATCACTTGTATTCCACAAGTGTAATTCTGTTCAGTATCAAACTGTCCATAATTATTATTTATCCCATAAAATACATTATGGACATTGACTGAACTGGTAGGCAGTATGGCATGATCCTATCTGCAATCATTTGTCAGAGTATATTAAGTTAACAACAAGATCAACATAAGACGTAATAAGAATGTATTCTTTTCGAAGCTAAGGCATAATAATTGGTAAAAGAAAGGAAAAAGCAAAGACTTAAAAATAATTAAGAACACCGGGCAAGTTATGGTTTTATCCGAGCCCAACTCTGATGGCTGATTTTGGGACCAAAGGGATAAAACATTTCCATAAAATAACAAGAGCAAAAAGAACGAATTTGATTGAGTCGTGATATAAATTGCAGATAATCGTGCATCAGAATTTAACAAAATTAACCACCATTTTAAAAGTGGCAACCAAAATAATCAATTACCATATGTTAAGATAGTCTTGAATTATGGCTTAATTAAGATTATTTAATTCTAATTAAATTAGTATACCTTGTTAAGATAGTATTTAAATCTAATTAGATTAAAATAACATATCCTAATTGTATTAGGATAAGATTATTGTACTTGGTCCCTATAAAAGTATCCCATGGGGTTAAAGAATAGTCATCACCTAGATTTAGAGAAAGTGATTTGGATGTACGTAGAATAAGGGTTGTGAGTTTGAGACTGTTTTTATAATCTCCTGATTTTTCTCTTAGTGAATCTTTCTCTATTGCTGTGCCCATGGACGTAGGTCATCAAAAGACCGAACTACGTAAATTTTTGTGTTATTGTGGGTGTGCTTGATTTCTTTCTTTCTTTATTCTATTGATTGGATAAGATCTTGGACAACTATTTAGAGATAATTTCGCAATTTTCATAACAAACTGATATCAGAGCTTTAAGGTCTTGAGTCAATTTGAATTTCACTATGGCAACTTCGACCAAGTATGAGATTGAAAAGTTTAATGGAAGAAACGATTTCAGTCTGTGGCGTGCTAAGATGCGCGCATTGCTAGTGCAACAAGGACTGTTGAAGGCATTGAAGGAAAATGACTATCTTCTTTCAAATTTATCTAATGATGAGAAAGATGACCTTATGAAAAAAACATATGTGCTATTCTCCTAGCTTTGTCTGATAAGGTGCTAAGAGAAGTCACCGATAAAGAATCTGCTGTTGCAGTGTGGCTTAAACTCGAGAGTATTTATAAGATCAAATCCCTTACGAATCGGCTTTATATGATGTAACAATTATATACTCTCAAGATGAGTGAAGGTACGTCGGTTAATTCTTACATTGATGAATTTAATAGAGTTATTCTTGATTTAAAGAATATCGATGTTAAAATTAAGGATGAAGACCTAGCCCTAATTTTTTTATGTTCTTTGCCTCCATCGTATGAAAACTTCATGGATACTATGTTATATGGTCGAGACACTCTCATTTTCAATGATGTAAGGGCATCTTTTCTTTAAATTCTAAAGAATTGAAGAAGAAAGTTGATGGTATCTAGAATGAAAATCAAGCGAAAAGCCTGATTGTGAATAGAGGAAAAGACATAGAGCATGGCTTAGACAGAAAAGGTAAATCTAGAGCAAAAGGGAAAACTTGTTGCAATTGTGGTCAGAAAGAGCACTTTCGTCAAGACTGTACCAAATTCAAGGATGATGAAAAGATCAACAAATCTAAGAATACTGCAAATGTGCTTGGAGATGACTTTGATACTTTTGAGGAAACTGATAATGTTCTTGTAGTAACCAATAGTAACCCAATGGATACGTGGATCTTAGATTCCGCTTGTTGCTTTCACAAATGTCCTATATGTGATTGGTTTACAACTTATCAATCTGTTGTATAGGCACTGTACAATTAAGAGATGATTTGTTTCTCTCAGTTATTGGGATTGGCACAATTCGAATCAAGATGTTTGATGGTATGGTAAGGACACTTGAGGTGAAACACGTCCCTAACATGAAAAAAAATTTGATATCCTTGAGTTTATTAGATAAAAAAGGCTATAAATATACTGACCAAGATGGTTTCTTGAATGTATCTAAAGGAGCCTTAACTATCATGAAGGGTAAATTATCTGGTGACTTTTATCATCTAATGGGAAACACTGTCATTGAAACTGTTTTCGTGGTCTCATCCAATGATCTTGATGATGATGTAATACATTTAGGGCATATGAGATTGGGTCATATGAGCGATAGAGGGATTAAAAAACTAAGTAAGCGTAGTTTGCTGTGTAGTCAAAAGACTGAGAAGCTAGATTTTTGTGAGCAACATACAGTGAAATTTAGCACTACAATTCATCGAACCAAGAGTGCAGTAAACTACATCCATTCAGATTTGTGAGGTCTTTCTCCTATGGAATCAAAAGGTGGATCATTATATATGTGGGCCTTTATTGATGATTTTTCAATAAAGGTGTAGATGTATTTTCTGAAAGTTATGAGTAAAGTGTTAACCAATTTTTGCATTGGAAGGCATTGATTGAGAAGCAAACTAAGAAAAGAATTAAGAGCTTTCGAACAAACAAAAGTTTAGAATTTTGCAAAGGTGAGTTTGGTCTGTTTTGCAAGAATGAGGAAATCGTTAGACATCGCAATGTCATCAAAATATCACATCAAAACAGTGTTGCAGAATGGATGAAGAGAACACTTCTGGAGAGAGCAAAATATGTGTTCTCTAATGTTGGCCTACCCAAAGTATTTTGGATAGAAGCTATCAACATAGCTTGCTACTTGGTAAATTGGTTTCCATCAATTGTAATTGAATTGAAGACTCCCAAGGAAGTTTGGTCTGGTAAGCCCGCTAATTATTTTATACTAAAAGTATTTGGTTGTTCTGTTTGTGCTTCTGTGAGTGATGGTAAACTTGAGTTGAGGGCGATAGAGTGCATATTCCTAGGCTATGCATATGAGGTGAATAGTTATCGGTTGTGGTGTACTAATTGTAAGTCTCCCAAGTTTATGGTGAGTCAGGATGTTACCTTTGACAAGTTTGCATTACTTTATGGGATAAAGTTTAGAATTGTAAACACATCAGAGCAGGAAGTTGGCAAGCAAGTGGAGCTTGAAATTAATACTCCTTTTATAGTGCAGGATGATAGGGAAATCCGGAATGAATTACAAGAGGTACAAGAATTGGTATCTCAACGAAGCACTACTTATATCGATGGTGATTTTGATTCTTATGTTTTATTTGTGGAATAAGAGATTGATGAGCCTTACTTTTATCGTAAGACAATTACATAAGCCAAGTCTTCTAAGAAGATTGAGTCTCTACACTGAGATCAAACGTGGGAGCTTGTGAAAACATCAAAAGGTACTATTAATGTTGGCTTAATGTGTGAAGGATGTGCAAACAATAGTTGTAATATGGTTAGCTTTTCCAATTCAGATTTTACTGATGATTTAAATAGTAGAAGATCTCGAATGGGGTATGTGCTCCATCTTTCAAGGTCTGCAATCAGTTGGAAAGTAATAGTTGCTTTGTCTACAACTGAAGCTGAATATATAGCTGTGACTGAGGCAATGAAGGAAGCTTTATGGTTTCAAGGCTTGGCTAGTGATCTTGGTTTTGGACAAGCATATATGCTTGTGTTTTGTGATAGTCAAAGTGCCATACACTTGACTAAAAATCAAATATTTCATAAGAAAACCAAACACATCCAAGTCAAGTATAACTTCGTTCGAAAGATTGTTTCTAGATGTGAGATTGCAGTAAAGAAAATAACTACAGTTGAAAACTCGACAAATATAGTGACTAAGTTAGTTTTTGGGATAAAGTTCAAGCATTGCTTGGACTTGATTGGTGTTTGTAGTACTTGAGGCCTTTTTGGGTATTGGCGGTGTCGACAGAGATTGGTTCGTAAGGTGGAGCTTGGTAAATTCAAACCTAAGGTGGAGATTTGTTAAGATAGTCTTGAATTGTGGTTTAATTAAGATTGTTTAATTTTAATTAAACTAGTATACCTTGTTAAGATAATCTTTAAATCTAGTTATATTAGAATAACATATCCTAATTGTATTAGGATAAGATTATTGTACTTGACCCTTATTAAAGGATTTTAGGACGTTAAAGAATAGTCATAACTTAGATTTAGAAAGTGATTTGGGTGTACGTGGAATAAAGATTGTGAGTTTAGGACTGTTCTTGTAATCTTTTGATTTTTTTCTTAGTGAATCTTTCTCAGTTGTTCTGCTTGTGGACGTAGGTTATTACAAGACCGAATCACGTAAATTTTTGTATTTTTGTAGGTGTGCTTGATTTTTTTTTCTTTATCCTATTAATTGAGAAAGAACTTGAACAACTCTTTAGAGATAATTCCGCAATTTCTACAACATCACATTTTTTTACATAATACCTCCCAAAGATTGAAAAGATCAATAAAAAAAACAGAGATGAAGGCTAAAGAGAAAAATTTTTTAAAAATGAAAGAATGAAAACCCAGAAACGGTTACATAGCCGTTGAAGTAACAGGAACACCACCATCATCAAAGCTCCAAAGCTCGCCGATGACATTTTTCGACGGAACAGCAACAGTTTGTGTCGTTGATTGCCCATCCAAATATGGAATCTGAAAAAGCTTCATGTAATTTTCATAAGCCATCAACTTCTCAGAGAGCTTCTCTACTTGGTTTTCTTCTTGAACTTGCAACACAACCCTGTTCACTGGCTCTTCTCGCTTCTCTTCGTCTTCTTCTTCAACCTTTACTGGGCCATATAAACAACCATTGTTCACATTTGGATTACAAGAGGAGGACCCTTCTGAACTAGGGACTGAATTTTTCTCCCCAGATATAACAATAGGGTCCGTAGCATAACCGCCGAACTGGTTCAGGTCATAACCAAATCCATAATTATCTAAATTTTTACAGGGTTGTGGATAAACAGGTGGATTTGAATTGGGGTTGGGATTCCACGCAGCCGCTGAGTTATGGTTATTGATTTCATGGTTGTTAAAATGATCTTGGTTATATTGAATGGAGAAGTCGTAGTCTTCGTCGACGAAATTAACTTTAGCTTTTTTTCCCCGGATCTTGCGGGCCTCTCTGTCTAAGCTCGGGCCGCTTCTTCCGCAGTGTTGAAAATGCCAAGCCAAACACGAACACCTTTCCCAGGGTCGCGAATCTCTGCTGCCCATTTACCCCAGGGGCGTTGCCTTATGCCCCTGTACAGGTTTTTTCTCTGCCTCTTTGGCTTCTTCTCCACTTGCTTAACACTTGTTAACAAATTCCACAATTAGAACACAAAAGCAAAATGAAAGAACAAAAAGATCGAATAAAACCACAAGCGGAAAGGGAATGGCACCTAAGGAGGGCTTGGTTTGTGGTCCTTTGAAGTGGGAGAGCGAGTCACTATGGCCAATTTGACACAGTTCGGAGTTAAAACCATTTGTTTTAGCGAAGGGTGAGTTAGGCCAAAGGTCAGAGGCGGTGACGTTGCGGCCACGCTTGCGGGGGATGAAATAAGCAATGATAGCACCGCCACACATTTCTTAACCAGTAGAAGCAAAGCAACTATTGTTAACGATATTTGAGCAATAAATACAGTAATGAAGAAGCTGTCACAAGAAAGGAGGGTTTAAGGACTTTGAAGAAACAAAAAATGGGTTCAATATAAAAGAATTTCGCAGTGAAGAATGAAAGGAGAGGAAAGAGCAGGGGTTTAAGTAGTGACAGGCGAAGAGCGGTGGTGGGCGACAGTGAATGCAAGTTGGAAATTGGAACTTTCGTGTGAATTTGCCTGCCTTGGGTGTACAGTAAAAATTTAATTTGTTTTTCTTGTGTAAGAATATATTTTCTTTTTCTTTTGCTGGCATGTTCCTGGTCTTACGTCGCTTGGCCAATGGCGGCCAAGTCTAAAGAATTCTCTTATGATTTTTGGTTGGTTGGACTAAAACGAGGGAATCCTGGTAGGAAATTTTGGCAAGGTTTGGAACAGTATTATGATTTTTGGTAAGGTGGAAAAAACATAAGGAAATGGGAAGTTTTGCTAAAAATTAACTTCCATAATCTTTACCAAGCTAACCAGCATTAGGTGATACTCGTCCTTCAAAAGTTTTCAGAAGATTTTCTTCCATCTGCTCTGACCAGGGTCCATTGTATATTTTAAATTGCAATGGTCAAGTTGCACAATTAATTGATGTGTTTGTTGTTTGTTTTTTAACTATGAATTAATCATGATTATCTTAACGTAAAACCAACTGTTAAAAGCTTTATTTGTTTGTTTTTTTTTTAAAAAAAATTATTTCAGATTTATTAATAGGACCGTCGTTCCCCCTTAAACTTATCCAAAGTTACAAAATGTTCCTTTCAAAAGTGTGGGGGAAGCTCACTTTGTTATCTTTAAGTGGAAACACGTGCCTGAAAGTTCATTTGGTTGAAAATTTTGGATAAATGAGTAGCATTGAAGAAAATGAATAAATAAAGCAGTACAACTAAACAAGTGGTAATAAAATAGATTAACTTGGGCATTAAATTAGCTAGGCAGTAAAGTTAATATATTTGGCAAAGATTGCTTAGTCCACTAATTGAAGGTCAAAGCACGAAAGGTCGATCTTGAAATAATTAACAATAAAGAATGCTTAAACAAATAGTTAAGATATTCGGCTATGAATAATTAATGTATGGTCACTAATACTATTACACTAAACTAGTTGATGAATATGGAAACCGGTGAAAACATTGTTTGTCAAATTCGTGGGCAAAAGAATCTTGGTTGACTGGCGGGGGATGTCGGCTTTGCTGACGTTGGCCTTTTGAAATTTTACACGGCATTTCAGAATAACAGCTCTACAGTCTGCAGTCTCTGTTCATTTCTGAACTCTTCTTTGTATAATTTTACTGGGCCATGTTAGATCCATTCTCTGCTGGTTTCTTCTTATATATATATATATTTGTTACTTTTCAACATTCAACCATTATTTAATTATTCTATAAATATAACATCCACAAGGGTTATGTTGTTGGTGAATGTCAAATTTAATTGCTTAAGTTCTGAAGAATGTAAAATTTAGGGTTATGTTGCTGGTGAATAAAAAATTTTCATAAATAAAAATACACAAGAGACAGTAGATGAAACTTGGGCTCAATTGGGTTATGAGTTCTAAACGTACTCCAGCACATTTAGCTGTAACCCAACGCGTTCGATGGTGAGGTTCTTTACCAAGCCCACAACGACAATGCCCATCTTGATTTAATTTGTGTTGATCGTCCCAGTTTGAACCCTGACGAATTGATGATACAAGAAAAGCCATAACGAATGGCTAGAATAAGATTAAGGAAAGTGCCTGAAGATGATGAAGGGTTCTAATTGGTTGATTCTTTAAATGAAGAGTTTAAAATACATGGGAAAGTAGTTGTTAAGGTAATAATAAGTCCTATGTAAATGTTGTGGATTTTATATTAGTAAGAGATAAAGTGAGTTTTGAACTTGTAAATAAAAGCATTCTTTCATTTAATAAATATAATTTTTTGGTTAGAAACATAGATCTATGTCAAGTGATATCAAAATAAATTTAAATCTTTATCAACATAAGAGTTCATGAGATATACCAACGTAGAGTTCATGAGTTCATATAATTTCCCTCTTCTTTGTAGGTAAAAGAATTGGTGCAATGAGGATGTTGCATAATTGAGCCATTGTTGCACAATTGAGTGAGGTCGAATGTTACAGATATCATATCAATAAGATATGAAATGAGTCTTGGATTTATAAAAAAAACCTTCATCCACCTAACATGCATGTTTTTTGAGTTGAAAATATAAGTCTGTAACCAAGAACCAAGACAACAACATCAGTTAATTTGATTCAATTCAAACTACAAAGACACATGACTAAATAAGGAAGTTGAAAATGATCTTAAATTATTGGGTAAAATACCTTTACACTTCTAAATTTTAATCGAAATTTTAAATGGGTCCATTAGTTTTCGAAATAGACACTCTAATCTATAAGTGTAAATACCGTTAATAGAGATGATAAAAGGACTAAACTATTTTTTTTATTAACTTAAAAAATTATTATATTTTAAAAAAAAAAACCTTAAAAAAAGAGCACTAATTGGTGCCCCCAACTCCCCAAGAAAAGGAAGCACCCAAGAGAAGGGAGCACTGGTGCTCCCTTCCTCCTTTTTTTTTAATTAATAAAAATATATAATAGTAATTTTTAAAATTAATAAAAAGTAAAATTGTTATTTCAATATTATTATATCATCAAACTTATAGAAACACTAATAGTTATATTTATTTGAGACGGAGTGTCCATATTAAAAATTAATGGACCTGTTTAGAATTTTGATTAAAACTTAAGGGATTAGAGGTATTTTATCCTAAATTATACTATGACATGATGAGTAAATAAGTTTTGACTTAACCTCAAAAGTCCTTTATTAAAGGAAAATTAATTCTAATACTTCTTTTAATCAAAGATTAAAGAAATATGGTAATAACTAAGACTATGATAGTAATGTTTTTTTTTTTTGGAACAAATACTATAATTTTACCTAAAAACTCTATCCAAATTTCACTCAACTATTAAATCTAAGAGAGACTGTCATACTAAATTTACTCTCCTACTGGGCTCCATTTCTCATTATTCATTCACTCCTCCTTTATCTTCACAATATATATACACGATAAAATAAGTTAAATTATAATTAAGCAGTAAAAAAATAAATAAGTGAATGAAAAGAGTAAAATAAGATTGTCGTATTAAAAAACAACCAAGCATTGAGACGATTATGTATTGTATGCAATCAAAGAAAACCTTTGTACGCCAGCAGACAATGTCTTGGGGTGGCACTCAAAGCAGCATTCATGTATATTAGTTAGTGGTACCCAAGTCTACAAATCACGTTGCGATCGTGCACCCACGTTCTAATCTCTAAATCAATTGTTTATCTTATTTCTATAGATCTTAATTATTGGTGAGTATGTGTACGTTTGACCAATTTCCTTATAAAGGACAATGGTCGCAGCCCCTATTATTCATCCATTTGTATTTCTCTCTCCATTCTTATAATTATATTGCAGAGTTAATAGCAATATCATGGCTCTCACCCGTCTCTGCTTGGCATTCTCATTGCTTCTACTGTCATTGCTAGTCATTGCTTCCGCTGGTGATTATAGTAATGATGATTCATCTAAATATGGTTTCGATGGAATGCCAGCTGACAGCCCTCAAGCAAAGCCAGAAGAAGAAGAAGAGCCTACAAAGCCAGACTATTACAAGCCCAAGCCGGTGGACAAAGAAGAGCCTGATTATGGTAGTAAACCCGAGGTCGTTAAACCAAAGCCAGAAGGAAAAGAAAAGCCTAATTATGGCACAAAACAAGACATCTACAAGCCAAAACCAGAAGAAAAGGAAAAGCCTGAGTATGGCAGAAAACCATACGTTGCTAAACCGAAGCCAGAAGGAGAAGAGAAGCCTTACTATGGCACAAAACCAGACAACTACAAGGCGAAGCCAGAGGAAAAGTCTGGGTATGGAGGAGAAAAAAAGCCTGATTA
Organism: Theobroma cacao; assembly: GCF_000208745.1. NCBI lineage: Eukaryota > Viridiplantae > Streptophyta > Magnoliopsida > Malvales > Malvaceae > Theobroma > Theobroma cacao. The sequence goes on along the minus strand of NC_030850.1, from coordinate 31,515,310 downwards.
TGGCAAAAAGGGATACCTCTACAAACCAAAGACAGAAGAAAAGGAAAAGCCTGAGTATGGCAGAAAATCATACGTTGTTAAACCAAAGCCAGAAGGAGAAGAAAAGCCTTACTATGACACAAAACCAGAGTTCAATGAAACAAAGTCGGAAGAAAAGGAAAATCTTCTCTTCGTTGGTGTTCAAGGGCTTGTTTTATGTAAATCAAGTTCCAAGTATTATCCAATTCAAGGTATATCGATTTGGACAATTGGTTTCCTAATAATCCCTTTTGTATATTATGACTTTGTTTGAGAAGATTGTCTAATTGGGTTCACTTCTGATCAAATTTCTATGCATGAGCAGGGGCTTTAGCAAAGATAACATGTAAAGCTGTTGATAAGGGCGGGCTCGAAAAAACCCTCTCCATTTGCAGCGGAGCAACTGATGCAAAGGGTTACTTCTTTGCCACATTGTCTCATTCAGATCTCGTAGATAAGTTGAAGGTTAAAGATTGCAAGGCGTATCTCGAGAGCTCTCCATTGAAGACCTGTAATATTCCCACGAATGACAACAAAGGGATTGATGGTGCTCCTCTTTCTAATTTCCGTGTTCTAAATAAGAAGATGAATTTGTACTCCGTGGGGCCTTTCTTCTACACCTCCGTAGCTAAATCAGCCACTAATGGTTACTAAAATTGAATTAATTCTTCATGACTAAACAATCCATTTTAATACCCCCTTCCCCCCATTTTTATCTTTTATTTTGAAGTTGAGAAGGCAACTTAAGTTGGTTCTTTTCTGTTTCTCTTTTTTGGGTCTGATTTTCGTTGTTTAATGATTATTTTATTGGCTAGCTGGACTTGCAGCCTCTGCCAGAGATTTGTAATGAACTTTGCTCTATTAATAAAGCTTTGAATATGATTATTTTTCTACTCCTGTGTCTTTTCTTTTCTTCCCTTTTCCTATATCATGTTGTTTCATCATTAATTTTTTTTTTCTCAACCATGAAGATAAATTCATTAATATGACTGAAAAAACTATACACTGAGTTCAGCCTATAAGGCTGGGGATGAAGTTCATAAGCAGAGTAAAAATAAAAAACAGAGGTGCATAACAAGTGCACCACGGAGCCTACTAGAGTTTTATATCAGCTACAAGGTGCATAACAAGTGCACAACCCAATCAATCCCTTCTGGTCTACAAAGTGAATAACAGAGCCTTAAAGAGTTTTTCATCAGTAATTGTTATCACTTGTAACACATTTCTAGTTTGAAACTAAACCATATAAATTTATTAAAAGCCAAATGTACAGCTTTTTATCTCAACTACACTCCCAATCTTATATCCAACAAATAAAATTCTCAAAAAATAGGAACACTTTGGGATTGAGTTAGGTATTTCCTATATCTAAGTATCTAATATTAATATACGATATATCACTAAATATATATCTAATATTTCAATAGCACAAGGGTTGAATGTAATGTGGAATATAAGTTGGTTCTTAGTGAGTTCGGTGGTAGTGGGGGATGTCTTATTTCTGGTGGTTTGGATAATATGGATAAAATGATCTGCTATGGGCTGTTTGTGACTTGCTATGGGTGCTTGGCTGTTAGTTTTGTAAGGGACGAGACGACCATAAAACTGCAGTCTTCATATATTAGGAATAGGTGCAACGGGGATAGTAGGGGAGTTTCCCGAATGCTTCTGGTAGCTTATCTCTGATTTAGTTAGTGTTGTTGCATAAGGAAGCAGAAGGGAAGTTGACTCTTTTTGTTTCTGCTTCGGGAATTGAATTGCTTGTGCTCATGACCTTGCTTACAAGGAATATATCTTGTTTTATTGTGAGACAATTACATATGCCAAGTCTTCTAAGAAGATTGTGTTTTTACACTGAAATCAAATGTGGGAGCTTGTGAAAATACCTAAAGGTACTATTGATGTTAGCTTAATATGTGAAGGTGGTGCAAACAATAGTTGTAATATGGTTAGCTTCTCCAATTCAGATTTTGCTGGTGATCTAGATAGTAGAAGATCTCGAATGGGGTATGTGCTCCCCTTTTAAGGTTTGCAATCAATTGGAAAGTAATAGTTGCTTTGTTTACAATTGAAGCTGAATATATAGCTGTGACTGAGGCAATGAAGGAAGCTTTATGGTTTCGAGGTTTGGCTAGTGATCTCGGTTTTGGACAGGCACATATGCTTGTGTTTTGTGATAGTCAAAGTGCCATACACTTGACTAAAAATCAAATGTTTCATGAGAAAACCAAACACATCTAAGTCAAGTATAACTTTGTTCAAAATATTGTTTCTAGATGTGAGATTGCAATAAAGAAATTAACTACAGCTGAAAACCCGACAAATATAGTGACTAAGTTAGTTTCTGGGATAAAGTTCAAGCATTGCTTGGACTTGATTAGTGTTCGTAGTGCTTGAGGTCCTTTTGGGCATTGGCGGTGTCCACAGAAATTGGTTCGTAAGGTGGAGTTTGATGAATTCAAGTCTAAGGTGGAGATTTGCTAGGATAGTCTTAAATAGTGATTTAATTAAGATTGTTTAATTTTAATTAAACTAGTATACCTTGTTAAGATAATATTTAAATCTAGTTATATTAGAATAACATATCCTAATTGTGTTAGGATAAAATTATTGTACTTGGTCCCTATTAAAAGATTCTATGGTGTTAAAGAATAGTCATCACTTAGATTTAGAAAGAGTGATTTGAGTGTACGTAGGATAAGAGTTATGAGTTTAAGACTGTTTTTGTAATCTTTTGATTTTTTTTTTAGTAAATCTTTCTCTATTGTTGTGCCCGTGAACGTAGGTTATCAAAAAAACGAATCTCGTAAATTCTTGTGTTATTGTGAGTGTGCTTGATTTTTTTTTCTTTATCCTATTAATTGAATAAGATCTTGGATAACTCTTTAAAGATAATTTCACAGTTTATACTACATCACCTTTTTTTTTACATAATACCTCCCAAAGATTGAAAAGATCAATAAAAAAAAACAGAGATGAAGACTAAAGAGAAAAATAAAAAAAATGAAAGAATGAAAACCCAGAAACGGTTACATAGCCGTTGAAGTAACAAGAACACCACCATCATCAAAGCTCCAAAGCTCGCCGATAACATTTTTAGGCGGAACAGCAACAGTTTGTGTCGTTGATTGCCCATCCAAATATGGAATCTGAAAAAACTTCATATAATTTTCATAAGCCATCAGATCCTCAGAGAACCTCTCTACTTGGTTTTCTTCTTGAACTTGCAACACAACCCTGTTCACTGGCTCTTCTCGCTTCTCTTCGTCTTCTTCTTCAACCTTTACTGGGCCATATAAACAACCATTGTTCATATTTGGATTACAAGAGTAGGACCCTTCTGAACCAGACATTGAATTTTTCTCCCCAGATATAACAATAGGGTCTGTAGCATAACCGCCGAACTGGTTCAGGTCATAACCAAATCCATAATTATCTAAATTTTTACAGGGCTGTGGATAAACAGGTGGATTGGAATTGGGGATGGGATTCCACGCAGCCGCTGAGTTATGGTTATTGATTTCATGGTTGTTAAAATGATCTTGGTTATATTGAATGGAGAAGTCGTTGTCTTCGTCAGGGAAATTAACTTTAGCTTTTTTTCCCCGGATCTTGCGGGCCTCTCTGTCGTAAGCTCGGGCTGCTTCTTCCGCAGTGTTGAAAGTGTCGAGCCAAACACGAACACCTTTCCCAGGGTCCCGAATCTCTGCTGCCCATTTGCCCCAGGGGCGTTGCCTTATGCCCCTGTACAGGTTTTTTCTCTGCCTCTTTGGCTTCTTCTCCACTTGCTCAACACCTGTTAACAAATTCCACAATTAGAACACAAAAGCAAAATGAAAGAACAAAAAGATCGAATAAAACCACAAGCAGAAAGGGAATGGCACCTAAGGAGGGCTCGGTTTGTGGTCCTTTGAAGTGGGAGAGCGAGTCACTATGGCCAATTTGACACAGTTCGGAGTTAAAACCATCGATTTTAGCGAAGGGTGGGTTAGGCCAGAGGTCAGAGGCGGTGACGTTGCGGCCACGCTTGCGAGGGATGAAATCAGCAATGATAGCACCGCCACACATTTCTTAACCAGTAGAAGCAAAGCAACTATTGTTAACGGTATTTGAGCAATAAATGCAGTAGTGAAGAAGCTGTCACAAGAAAAAAGGGTTTAAGGACTTTGAAGAAACAAAAAATGGGTTTAATATAAAAGAATTTCGCAGTGAAGAATGAAAGGTGAGGAAAGAGCAGGGTTTTAAGTAGTGGGAGGCAAAGAGCGGTGGTGGGCGACAGTGAATGCAAGTTGGAAATTGGAACTTTCGTGTGAATTTGCCTGCCTTGGGTGTACAGTAAAAATTTAATTTGTTTTTCTTGTGTACGAATATATTTTCTTTTCTTTTGCTGGCATGTTCCTGGTCTTACGTCGCTTGGCCAATGGCGGCCAAGTCTAAAGAATTCTCTTATGATTTTTGGTTGGTCGGACTAAAACGAGGTAATCCTGGTAGGAAATTTTGGAAAGGTTTGGAACAGTATTATGACTTTTGGTAAGGTGGAAAAAACATAAGGAAATGGGAAGTTTTGCTAAACATTAAGTAACTTCCATAATCTTTACCAAGCTAACCAGCATTAGGTGATACTCGTCCTTCAAAAGATTTCAGAAGATTTTCTTCCATCTGCTCTGACCAGGGTCCATTGTATATTTTAAATTGCAATGGTCAAGTTGCACAATTAATTGATGTGTTTGTTGTTTGTTTTTTCACTATGAATTAATCATGATTATCTTAACGTAAAACCAACTGTTAAAAGCTTTATTTGTTTGTTTTTTTTTAAAAAAAATTAATTCAGATTTATTAATAGGACCGTCGTTCCCCCTTAAACTTATCCAAAGTTACAAAATGTTCCTTTCAAAAGTGTGGGGGAAGCTCACTTTGTTATCTTTAAGTGGAAACACATGCCTGAAAGTTCATTTGGTTGAAAATTTTGGATAAATGAGGAGCATTGAAGAAAATGAATAAATAAAGCAGTACAACTAAACAAGTGGTAATAAAATAGATTAACTTGGGCATTAAATTAGCTAGGCAGTAAAGTTAATATATTTAGCAAAGATTGCTTAGTCCACTAATTGAAGGTCAAAGCACGGAAGGTCGATCTTGAAATAATTAACAATAAAGAGTGCTTAAACAAATAGTTAAGATATTCGGCTATGAATAATTAATGTATAGTCACTAATACTATTACACTAAACTAGCTGATGAGTATGGAAACCGCTGAGAACATTGTTTGTCAAATTCGTGGGCAAAAGAATCTTGGTTGATTGGCGGGGGATGTCAGCTTTGCTGACGCTGGCCTTTTGAAATTTTACACGGCATTTCAGAATAACAGCTCTACAGTCCGCAGTCTCTGTTCATTTCTGAACTCTTCTTTGTATAATTTTACTGGGCCATGTTAGATCCATTGTCTGCTGGTTTCTTCTTATGCTATATATATATTTGTTACTTTTCAACATTCAACCATTATTTAATTATTCTACAAATATAACATCCACAAGGGTTATGTTGTTGGTGAATGTCAAATTTAATTGCTTAAGTTCTGAAGAATGGAAAATTTAGGGTTATGTTGCTGGTGAATAAAAAATTTTCATAAATAAAAATACAAAAAAGACAGTAGATGAAATTTGGGCTCAATTGGGTTATGAGTTCAGAACGTACTCCAGCAAATTTAGCTGTAACCCAATGCATTCGATGGTGAGGTTCTTTACCAAGCCCACAACGACAATGCCCATCTTGATTTAATTTGTGTTGATCATCCCAGTTTGAACCCTGACGAATTAATGATACAAGAAAAGCCATAACTAATGGCTAGAATAAGATGAAGGAAAGTGCCTGAAGATGATGAAGGGTTCTAACTGGTTGATTCTTTAAATGAAGAGTTTAAAATACATGGGAAAGTAGTTCTTAAGGTAATAATAAGTCCTATGTAAATGTTATGGATTTTATATTAATAAGAGATAAAGTGAGTTTTGAACTTGTAAATAAAAGCATTTTTTCATTTAATAAATATATTTTTTTAGTTAGAAACATAGATATGTGTAAAGTGATATCAAAACAAATTTAAATCTTTATCAACATAAGAGTTCATGAGAGATACCAAAGTCGAAATAAACTCGAATCAAGGTACGGTCTCTCTTCTTTATAGGTAAAAGAATCAGTGCAATGAGGACGTTGCACAATTAAGTGAGGTCGAATGTTACAAATCTCATATCAGTAAGATATGGAATAAGTCTTGGATTTACAGAAAAAACCTTTATCCACCTAACATGCATGTTTTTTGAGTTAAAAATATAAGTCTGTAACCAAGAACTAAGACAAAAACATCAGTTAATTTGATTCAATTCAAACTACAAAGACACATGACTAAATAAGGAAGTTGAAAATGATTTTAAATTATCGGATAAAATACCCTTACATTTCTAAATTTTAATCGAAATTTTAAACGGGTCTATTAGTTTTTGAAATAGATACTCCAACCCATAAGTGTAAACACCGTTAACAGAGATGATGAAAGGACTAAATTGTCTTTTTTTTATTAACTTAAAAAATTATTATTATATTTTTAAAAAAAAAACCTTAAAAAAAGAGCATTGATCGGTGCCCAACTCCCCAAGAAAGGAAAGCACCCAAGAGAAGGGAGCACCTCCTTTTTTTTTAATTAATACAAAATATATAATAGTAATTTTTAAAATTAATAAAAAATAAAATTGTTATTTCAATATTATTACATCATCAAACTAATAGAAACACTAATAGTTATATTTATTTGAGACGGAGTGTCCATATTAAAAATTAATGGATCTATTTAGAATTTCGATTAAAATTTAAGGGATTTGATGTATTTTATCATAAATTATACTATGACGTGATGAGTAAATAAGTTTTGAATTGAACCTCAAAAGTCTTTTATTAAAGGAAAATTAATTCTAATACTTCTTTTAATCAAAGATTAAAGAAATATGGTAATAAGTAAGAATATGATAGTAATTTTTTTTTGTACAAATACTATAATTTTACCTAAAAACTCTATCCAAATTTCACTCAACTAATAAGTCTAAGAGATTCTTTCATACTACATTTATTCTCCTACTGGGCTCCATTTCTCATTATTAATTCACTCCTTTATCTTCACAACATATATACACGATAAAATAAGTTAAATTATAATTAAGCAGTAAAAAAATAAATAAGTGAATGAAAGGAGTAAAATAAGATAGTCGTATTAAAAAACAACCAAGCATTGAGACGATTATGTATGTATGCAATCAAAGAAAACCTTTGTACGCCAGCAGACAATGTCTTGGGGTGGCACTCAAAGCAGCATTCATGTACATTAGTTAGTGGTACCCAAGTCTACAAATCACGTTGCGATCGTGCGCCCATGTTCTAATCTCTAAATCGATTGTTCATCTTATTTCTATAGATCTTAATTATTGGTGAGTATGTGTATGTTTGACCAATTTCCTTATAAAAGACAATGGTCGCAGCCCCTATTATTCATCCATTTGTATTTCTCTCTCCATTCTTATAATTACATTGCAGAGTTAATAGCAATAATCATGGCTCTCACCCGTCTCTCCTTGGCATTCTCATTGCTTCTACTGTCATTGCTGGTCATTGCTTCCGCTGGTGATTATAGTAATGATGATTCATCTAAATATGGTTTCGATGGAATACCAGCTGACAGCCCTCAAGCAAAGCCAGAAGAAGAAGAAAAGCCTACAAAGCCAGACTATTACAAGCCCAAGCCGGTAGACAAAGAAAAGCCTGATTATGGTAGTAAACCGGAGGTCGTTAAACCAAAGCCAGAAGGAAAAGAAAAGCCTAATTATTGCACAAAACAAAACATCTACAAGCCAAAACCAGAAGAAAAGGAAAAGCCTGAGTATGGCAGAAAACCATACGTTGCTAAACCAAAGCCAGAAGGAGAAGAAAAGCCTTACTATGGCACAAAACCAGACAACTACAAGGAGAAGCCAGAGGAAAAGTCTGGGTATGGAGGAGAAAAAAAGCCTGATTATGACACAAAGGGATACCTCTACAAACCGAAGACAGAAGAAAAGGAAAAGCCTGAGTATGGCAGAAAATCATACGTTGTTAAACCAAAGCCAGAAGGAGAAGAAAAGCCTTACTATGACACAAAAACAGAGTTCTATGAACCAAAGTCGGAAGAAAAGGAAAATCTTCTCTCCGTTGGTGTTCAAGGGCTTGTTTTATGTAAATCAGGTTCCAAGTATTATCCAATTCAAGGTATATCGATTTGGACAATTGATTTCCTAATAATCCCTTTTGTATATTATGACTTTGTTTGAGAAGATTGTCTAATTGGGTTCACTTCTGATCAAATTTCTATGCATGAGCAGGGGCTTTAGCAAAGATAACATGTAAAGCTGTTGATAAGGGCGGGCTCGAGAAAACCGTCTCCATTTGCAGCGGCGCAACTGATGCAAAGGGTTACTTCTTTGCCACATTGTCTCATTCAGGTGTCGTAGATAAGTTGAAGGTTAAAGATTGCAAGGCGTATCTCGAGAGCTCTCCATTGAAGACCTGTAATATTCCCACGAATGACAACAAAGGGATTGATGGTGCTCCTCTTTCTAATTTCAGTGTTCTAAATAAGAAGATGAATTTGTACTCCGTGGGGCCTTTCTTCTACACCTCCGTAGCTAAATCAGCCACTAATGGTTACTAAAATTGAATTAATTCTTCATGACTAAACAATCCATTTTAAGACCCCCTTCCCCCCATTTTTATCTTTTATTTTGAAGTTGAGAAGGCAACTTAAGTTGGTTCTTTTCTGTTTCTCTTTTTTGGGTCTGATTTTCGTTGTTTAATGATTATTTTATTGGCTAGCTGGACTTGCAGCCTCTGCCAGAGATTTGTAATGAACTTTGCTCTATTAATAAAGCTTTGAATATGATTATTTTTCTCCTCCTGTGTCTTTTCTTTTCTTCCCTTTTCCTATATCATGTTGTTTCATCATTAATTTTTTTTTTCTCAACCATGAAGATAAATTCATTAATATGACTGAAAAAACTATACACTGAGTTCAGCCTATAAGGCTGGGGATGAAGTTCATAAGCAGAGTAAAAATAAAAAACAGAGGTGCATAACAAGTGCACCACGGAGCCTACTAGAGTTTTATATCAGCTACAAGGTGCATAACAAGTGCACAACCCAATCAATCCCTCCTGGTCTACAAAGTGAATAACAGAGCCTTAAAGAGTTTTTCATCATTAATTGTTATGACTTGTAACACATTTCTAGTTTGAAACTAAACCATATAAATTTATTAAAAGCCAAATGTACAGCTTTTTATCTCAACTGCACTCCCAATCTTATATCCAACAAATGAAATTCTCAAAAAATAGGAACACTTTGGGATTGAGTTAGGTATTTCCTATATATAAGTATCTAATATTAATATACGATATATCACTAAATATATATCTAATATTTCAATAGCACAAGAGTTGAATGTAATGTGGAATATAAGTTGGTTCTTAGTGAGTTCGGTGGTAGTGGGGGATGTCTTATTTCTGGTGGTTTGGATAATATGGATAAAATGATCTGCTATGGGTGCTTGGCTGTTAGTTTTGTAAGGGACGAGACGACCATAAAACTGCAGTCTTCATATATTAGGAATAGGTGCAACGGGGATAGTAGGAGAGTTTCCCGAATGCTTCTGGTAGCTTATCTCTGATTTAGTTAGTGTTGTTGCATAAGGAAGTAGAAGGGAAGTTGACTCTTTTTGTTTCTGCTTCGGGAATGGAATTGCTTGTGCTCATGACCTTGCTTATAAGGAATATATCTTGTTTTGTTGCGGTGCTTTGTTTTTCTTGTCAGTTCATGTGAAACTCCACTGTTTGAGAGAAGCTAAATGGGGTGGATTGTCTTCTATAGGGTGTTTCTGACTTTTGTATAGGGTTTTTTTCTGGGCAAGTTCGGTCTGCTTGAACTTAATGGTCTGGCATTGTTGTTGCTCATGACCATGCTATGTATCATTCAATGGTACTTAATACTAATTAATTATTGATTGGGCAAAAAAAGAAACAAAAATATGATGTTTGAGTAAATATGTAATAATTATTTTATGTAACTAAGTATTTAAAATTTCAATAATCATATTTGTTCATGTTTTTCATAAAAGTTACTTACAAAACACGTCTTGCTAAATAATAGATAAAAGTTATGAAAGTAATCTTGTATTATGAGATTACTGATTTTTCAGATTTAAGTTATTGAAAAATTTATAAATTATATTTCAATGACTGAATATCAAATATTTTAGCAACCTTTATGTTACCAAGTGTCTAATATTAGTATGTGATATTTTAGTAAGTTTGTATCTTACAAGATTATTGAATACTATTGATTAAGATCACTTAGAAACTATTTATAAGATTATAAAAAAATAGATCAATGTTTATAAAAAAAGAATACCATGCAATTTGAGATTATTAATTCAAGAGATTAAGATTACTAACAAAGTTAAATAAAGATATGATATATTTCAATAAATAAGTATATAATAATTTACGATTTTCACCTCCTAGTCATGTTTCACTTGTGAAGATATCTAGTGTATTGTCCGAGAAAGGCATGTAAGGAAGCTGAACAATTACGACGTCCAAAATAAAAATATATATTGGCTTACTGAGTTTAAGTCTAACGGGGTCAAAAGTCAACGGGATGATGTAGAAGCCGAGAAGGGGAGAAGCACCCAATTTCCCTATCAAATTTTGAGGAGGAATCATATATTAATGAATCAGGTAAAAAAGAAACCAAATTAGCATATTTTGTATACCGAATAAAAATGGCTGGCTTTGCACGTTGTTGCTGGATAATTTGATGTATGCATGGCATGGGATTCTCTGGTTGGCATCCAGGTCCAATGATTGCTCTATTACGTCGTGCAGCCAAGTCTTTTCCTACCTCCATAATTTATGCCACGATGCATAGCAATATATGGCACCATTTCTTTAAAAGGCCAAGCCAATGTACTCCTATAATCCACCAAGTTTTCAATTCAACAACTCTCTCTGAGAGAGGACATGAGCATGGCTCTTAAGAATTTCTTCTTCGCAACCTTATTTATGCTTCCTTTGTTACTTCCGACGGCTGCTTTGGATAGTGATGGTGAATATAAACCCAACCCCAACCTTCAGAAGCCATATGTTGAAAAAGAAAAGCTTCTCTCCACAATGATTGGTATTCAAGGCCTTGTGTATTGCAGGTCAGGCAGTCAATTCATCCCGCTTGAAGGTAATTTCCATCCCAACCCCCAATTCTTTTTACAAAGCTAAAATTCTATTAATTAGAATGACATTTAACAACCTAAGATTAATTGATGACACTATATTTAATTAGGTACTATATACATACAGCGAAAGTAGCAAGAGAACTGAATATCGTGGAAGTTTGGCATATGTTCATATCTCTTTTTATGGGTGTAGGTGCTGTGGCGAGGATAACATGCCAGGGTGTGGATAAGTACGGGTACGAAACAGAGTCTTTCTCCATCTTGAGTTGTGCAACAGATGCCAAGGGTTATTTCATTGCAACAGTCTCTCCTTATGAGGTAAAAGATAGTAGGAGGCTTAGAGAATGCAAGGCTTTCCTTGAACTCTCCCCATCGGATGCTTGCGACGTTCCAACTGATGTCAACCAGGGGATTACTGGTGCTCCTCTTGCTTCTTACCATCTCCTCCATGACAAGAATATGAAGTTGTTCACCGTTGGACCTTTCTTCTTCATTCCACAGAAAGACGCTAAATCAATCTGGCCCGATGGATATTGAAATAATTGAGATCGCATGTTAACCAAACGGAATTTGTCAATTGTTTTTGGGAGTTGGGGTTCTATATATCAATATACAGCAAATTGAATACTTTGCTGCTTTTTGCTTGACAATTTGCTTAACTTGCTAGGAACAATGTAAAAATTACTACAATTGTTTCTAAATATTTGAGTTGCAGCAAAGTTACTTAAATTCAAGTCGACCACTTCCCCTTATCCAACTAGTCACTGTTAACACGATCATACCTCATGGAAAATTATAACCTCCACCACTTAATTTCTTTTTTGGTATTTGTGTTAAATTTCTGAAAATAGCTTAGGCAATAGAATTCTTTGATAATCATACCATGTACCAAAAATTGCATCAAACTCTAAGCAACCATGGAAAGTTGTACTAGGAAAGACCCACATTGTGCAATTATTTGACAACAAATAAATATTACTACTAATTTATTTGTAAAGTATGTGAGTTCAGTTTAATTTTATGTTATTTGTTTAATTAATTTTTCTTTGAATACTCTTTAAAGCGTTTATACTCTCGTGCTTCCCCTTTCTTGAACCCTAGTTCTCCTTCCTCCCAAAACCCTGGCCCCTCAGTTTCTTCCCTCTCTCCGACTATCAACATCATCCATGGAGTTCTAGGGTATTGAAGTTAAGGCTAGAAAGCCTATTAAAGCAGACCCTGGTGCCAATCATGTCATCCATCTTTCCCAGGCAACGCTTGGCGAGTCATAGAACAAAGTAGAATCTGTCACCCTCCATGTAAATGCTGATGGGCAGAAACTCGTTGTTGGAACTCTTTCCCACCAGAATTTCCCTCAATTATCTTTTGATTTAGTGTTTGACCAAGAGTTTGAGCTCTCTCACTACTGGAAAAATGGAAGCGTTATTGAAATATGACTTGCATTGAAAACCACATCAGTGCATGCTATTAACCTTAAGATCATATGTGATCATTTTGTATTAAGACAGCTAGATTCCTATCTTATTATGATAGCTATGCATATAGTGAAAGACTAATGCAATGATTAGCATGTATTCTTGTGCCTTGTATTGATCTAAGCTTTCTAGTTAAGCTTTGCTATGTATTAAAAACTAAGTTAATGCATATCAGAAATATTAAGCTTCTGTTACTCCAGAAAACTCTTTTTCACTTGCTGTGCTTTCATACTTCTCATATATCCATCAAAACACAGCATGGTATCAGAGCTCTAATGATCTTAGAGGCTTGTTAGCAAGCTTAAAAACCTTCATAGCACATAAACAACCTCCTTTCAAAAGGTATGGCATCAAGTGGCAGTACAGCAAGTCTCTCTACACCAATCTTCAATGGTGAGGGTTATGCATCATGGACTGTCAAAATGAAGGCTTTTCTCAGAGCATTTGACCTTTGGGAAGTTGTTGAACATGGAAGAGAAACCCCTGAGCTTAGAGCCAATCCCACTATAAACCAAATAAGACAGCATAGTGAAGAAGTAGCCAAAAAGTACAAGGCACTGTCCCATATTCATGCTGCTGTAACAAAACCTATATTTGCAAGAATTATGGCTTGTGAAACAGCCAAGGAAGCATGGGATAAGCTCAAGGAGGAGTTTCAAGGGTTAGATAAAACCAAAAAGATGCAAGTTCTGAATTTGATGAGGTAATTTGAAGTGCTGAAGATGAAGGAGAATGAGTTTGTGAAAGACTATGTGGATAAGCTTATGAAGATAGTAAACCAAGTAAGGCTCTTGGGAGCTGAGCTTTCGGATTCAAGAATTGTGGAGAAGGTGCTGGTGAGTACTCCTGAGAGATTTGAGTCAAAGATTGCAACTCTTGAGGAATCCAAAGACCTCACCTTAATGACAGTGCAAGAGCTAGTAAATGCCCTTCAAGCTGCTGAAACAAGAAGACAAATTAGGCTTGATGAGCATACTGAGACAGCTTTGCAAGCAAAGTTTAAGGACAAGAATGTCCTTCATGATGTCAACAAAAAGTTCCAAGATGAGACAAGGAACAAAGAGAAGGCAGCAACTTCAAATCAGAGGCAACAAAGTAAGAAAACCAAAAATGCAGTGTGCTATTACTGCAAAAAGACTAACCATGCTGAAAAGTATTGTTGGTTTAGGCCAAACGTTAAGTGTAGGAAGTGTAATCAGCTTGGTCATGTGGAAAAGGTATGCAAAAAAAAATTTGCTCAACAAAACCAGCAAGCTAAAGTATCAAAGGAAGCTAAGACAACGAAAGAGTTGTTGTTTATGACATCAGAGGGCAAAACGGGAAAGACAGATCAGACCTGGTTAATTGACAGTGCTTGTTCAAGTCACATATCACCAAATGCATCCTTATTCACCACAATTGATCAGAATCAAAGGGCAAGGGTAGAAATTGGGAATGGAGAGTTTTTGGATGCCATTGGTAGAGGAACAGTTGCTGTACCAACATCAAATGGAGCCAGGTATGTCTCGAATGTTCTTTTAGTGCCTCAAGCATGTCAAAACTTACTGAGTGTTGGTCAAATGGTAGACAATGACTATACCTTATTGTTTAAAAACAAAGAGTGCACTATCATTGAACCTTCAGGCAATGTTTTAATGTCTGTCAAGATGAGAAATAGATGTTTCCCTTTAGATTGGCATCACATGAGTCTAAAAGCTGTTGAGAAGGATGGTTATGATGTGTCTAAGCTATGACATAGGAGATTTGGGCATTGCAACTACTCTACAATGAAGTTGCTGAAATCTAACAATTTAGTGACAAAATTGCCCTCCATATATGAACACACTGATGTTTGTGAAGTTTGCCAATTAGAAAAGCAAACAAGGCTGCCATTTCCTTTAAAAAGCACTAAGAGAGCCTATGAGAAACTTGAACTGATACATTCTAATGTTTGTGGTCCAATGAGTGCTGAATCACTCAATGGTAGCAAGTACTTTGTGTTGTTCATTGATGACTATACCAGGTTGACTTGGATTTATTTCATTAAGTTCAAATCTGATGTGTTTTCAGTATTTAAAAAGTTTAAAGCTTCTGTTGAGCTTGAGCCAAGGTGGAAGGTGAAATGTTTGAGAATTGATAATGGAAGGGAGTTCAATTTAGACGAGTTTAAAGCTTTTTTATCTGCTACTGGCATTAAGCATCAATTCACTGTTCCATATTCACCTCAACAAAATGGGGTCTGTGAACGAAAAAATAAAACTATATTGAATATGGCTAGGTGCTTGCTGTTTGAAAAATAAATGCCTAAAGAATTCTGGGCAGAGGCAGCAAATACTACTGTTTATCTACAAAATATTCTGCCAACAAGAGCCTTGGAGAAGTTAACACCCTATGAAGCATGGTATAATGTGAAACCTGCTGTTGACCATCTCAAAGTCTTTGGATGCATTTGTTATGTGCATGTTCCAGAGGCCAAAAAAACCAAGCTAGAACCAAGAGCTGAGCTAAGAGTCTTTCTTGGCTACAGTTTGCAATCCAAAAGTTACAAGGTGTTCAATTTAAGCTCCAAAAAGGTTCAAGCAGCAAGGGATATTAGATTTGATGAACAAGCCTACTGGAACTAGAAGTCAGAAGTGATTGAGGCTTCAAATTACAAGTTGCTTGGTCTAGGGACACTACCAGAATTCGTTCAAGAACCTCTTGAAGATCCTAATGATGAAAAATTTACTGTCAGGGGCACCAGGACTCTAGAAAACATCTATGTCAGATGCAATATGGCCATTACAGGTCCTACAAGTTACTAAGAAGCCAAAGAATTACCTCACTGGCAAGTTGCCATGAAGGAGGAGCTAAGGGTGATTGACAAAAACAAAACTTGGTCCTTGGTTGATAGAACAAATTCTATGAATTTCATTGGCACTAAATGGATTTTTAGAACCAAGTACAATGTTGATGGCTCAATCAACAAGCATAAAGCCAGCTTGGTTGCAAAAGGTTATGTTCAACTACCAGGAATTGATTTCACTGATACATTTGCACCAGTGGCCAGATTTAAGACAGTTAAACTTTTACTTGCTATAGCTGGTGGTCTTGGTTGGGAGGTTTATCACCTTGACATCAAATCAGTATTCTTGAATGGAGTCCTACAGGAAGATATCTATGTTGAAATACCTGAAGGGCTGAAAGTCAATGACAGAGTCAACAAGGTTTACAAGCTGCATAAGGCTTTGTATGGTCTCAAACAAGCCCCTAGGGCTTGGTACAGCAAGATGGACAGCTATCTGGAGTCAAAAGGGTTCTACAAGAGTGTAAATGAACCTACACTTTATGTCTTAAAGGTCCAAGATCAAGTAATGTTGATGGTTTCCTTATATGTTGATGATCTATTTATCACAGATTCTACAAGCAAACTAATAACTCAGTTTAAAGCAGCCATGAAGACTGAGTTTGACATGACTGATTTGGGAAAAATGAGGTACTACTTGGGATTTCAGGTTGATCAATTTGACCAGGGTATTTTCCTTTGTCAGAAAACTTATATTGCTGCAGTCTTGGAAAAGTTTAACATGGAGAAATGCAAATCAGTTGCAACTCCAATGGTTGTAAATGATAAATTCAATGATGCTAACTCTCCCAAACTCACTGATCCTTCTATCTACAGAAGCTTAATTGGTAGTCTACTTTATGCATGTGGATCAAGGCCTGACATCATATTTTCAGTGAGTTATCTCTCAAGATTTATGCAAAGTCCTTTTGTTCAGCAACTCTCAGGTGCTAAGAGGATTTTGAGGTATCTGCAGGGCACTCTTGATCTTGGCTTGCACTTCAAATACTTAAATGAAGTCAAATTGATTGGATACAATGATAGTGATTTTGCTAGAGATCCAACAGATTTCAAAAGCACATCAGGATATGTGTTTATTTAGGAGGAGCTGCTTTCAGTTGGAACTCAAAAAAACAAGAGGTAATGGCTCAGTCAACAGCTGAAGCAGAATATATTGCTGCTGCAGCTGCTGTGAACCAAGCTTTATGGCTCAAGAAGTTGTGTTTGGATCTGAAGTTTGAACAAAAGAAAGCTACAGAACTATTCTTGGATAGCAAATAAGCAATTGCCATTGCCAAGAACCTTGTAAACCATGGTAGAACTAAGCACATCAATGTGAAGTTTCATGCTATCCGAGAAGCTGAAAAATTAGATGAAGTGAAGTTCAACTACTGCAACTCAAACAAGCAAGTAGCAGCCATCTTCACCAAGGCACTACCAAAGGAGAGGTTTGAAGACCTTAGATTAATGCTATGGGTTTGCAAAGCAAGTCCTAAGGAGGAGTGTTGAAATAGGACTTGCATTGAAAACTACATCAGTGCATGCTATTAACCTTTGGATGATATGTGATCATTTTGTATTAAGACAGCTAGATTCCTATCTTATTATGATAGCTATGCATCTAGTGAAAGACTTATGTAATGATTAGCATGTATTCTTGTGCCTTGTACTGATCTAAGCTTTCTAGTTAAGCTTTGCTATGTATTAAAAACTAAGTTAATGCATATCAGAAATATTAAGCTTCTGTTACTCCAAAAAACTCTTTTTCACTTGCTGTGCTTTCATACTTCTCATATATCCATCAAAACACAACAAGCGTCTATTTCCTTGGTTACAAAACTTTTGTGATGATGAATTTGACATGTCTAGTGACGAAGAAAGTAGCGAGGATGAGGAGCTTCTTGTGGCTGCTGCAGAAAATGGAAAAGCTAAGACAGATGTAAAAACATCTAAGGCTAATGCTGGGAAACCTGATGCTGTAAAACAAGCTGTGAAGATAGAAGAACCAAGGAATAACAAGAAAACTGAAGAAGATGACGATGAGAGTGATTCTCAGGATGAAAGTGGTTCTGATGAGGACGATGATTCTGAGGATGAAGATGAGTCTGATGAGATGTCTATGGATGAAAGTTCAGATGATAAGGATGAGGAGACACCTAACAAGGTCGAGGCAAGCAAGAAGAGACCTGCAGAAGCTGCTACCCCTGTTTCTGCAAAAAAGGCAAAGTCTGCAGCAACCTCGGATGGTAAGAAGGGTGGTCACAGAGCAACACCTCACCCATCAAAGCAAGCTGGGAAATCTTCTGCAAAGAGTCCGAAGTCTGGTGGTCAATTCACTTGCGGATCTTGTAACAAGTCATTCGGCTCTGAGGGTGGTCTAGAATCTCACAAAAAGGCCAAGCATGGTGGCAAATGAATGGTGTAATACATAACATGCTCTTGTGTTCTGTGCATGTTTAATTTTTGAGGGAGAGATGTGTTCTTTTGTGGTTTTGGTAGATTATGCTTATTAGTAAATGAGGGGTTTATGGTTAACAAGACTTTGCGGATCCTTACTTCTGATTCGGAACTATTATTTTGGTTATTATCCTTGAAAGGGTTTAGATTGTGATGCTGTTGTCTATAATTTATGTGTTCTATATATTCATCTCAGAATGCATTTACATGGTCTTAAATAAAAGGTCCTTGTTTTTCAAAAAAAAAAAAACTTTGAATATAATATGTGATATATATGAAAATTATTTGATTATAATTAATATTTTTTACTTATAGTTTCGTAAATTAAAATATATTATAGAAAGGACAGTACTTATCTTATACCAGTTTATTGCTAGTATACAATGGAGCTTTTTAATAAAGTACAAAGTAACCCATTTCCCCCAAAACTAGGATTAGGATTAGGTGTCACTTGAGAAAAATTAACCTCTAGCATTAATGTACCAATGGCTTTCTTTTTTTTAGATAATGACTAGATTTGCGTCATTTGGGAGGTGGAAAAAGTAACGGAATCCGTAGAGGGGAACGGGTGTGAAGCAAATTAAGATGCTGAATTGCCAAGTCATAAATCTACCCAAAGAAATGTCCGCTTCAAGCTCCGATTTTGATACTTCACTCCTTCCAAGGTCAATACCATCAACCTTCCTTTCTTCCTCTCTTTCTTCCTCTCTTCAAGAATCGAATCCCTTTGCCTTCATTGATTAAAGCCAATCTGACAGAAAAGAAAGCAACACAAGAAATTTTCGAGTAAACTCGTCAAGAAAAACATATGGAGAAGCAAAAGAGGAGCTGTGGACAGGGGAGAAGGAAATTTCAACTAAGCGTGAGTAATGCTGCCGGTGGTAGCGGTATAGAAGGGGTGGTTTTCTTGAGTGGAGCCTTGGCTATTGCAAGCCTGGTAGCTTCCTTTATGATCAAGAAAGGTAGGAAAGATAGCAACAAGGACACAACGAATTTGGCAGTTACAGACTGTGGCAGGGAAGAAGAAGATGGAAGCCAAGGGCTACGTTTTATCCTTCAGGATTCCAATTCAACTCTACATCAAAATTCATGGTTAGTATTTTTATGTCATAGAATTCGACCTTTAGTATTGGAATAGGCTGGAATTAAAGATACGTTCTTGGAAAATTAGAGCCCGAGATCTATGGTTCTACCAAGTTCTTACTTTGAAAACTTTTGAGTCTATGATGAAGTAAACAGTTGTATGTGGGATATCATTAGACTGCTGTTTGCCTGTTTCTTTTCAGTAAATAGTTTAATTTGGAGGATCATTTATTTGCAGTTGCACAAACCATGGAACATCAACGATTGGTATCACCCAAATTGAAACTTGCGAATTGGTCTCGACCCAAAATTTGACCACGGTAAAAAACCCCATGCTTTTTTGCTGCATTTGGAACTCTTTTTCTATATCAAAAGTTGTGGTTTTTTTCTTTTTTCGGTTCCTAAGCCCATTTAATCTGACTCAAAGCTAACAAATTTGAGATATTGTAACTTGTTACGTTCTTCATATCTATACGTGTTTTATTCAGGAAGAGAATACGATGCATTGCCAGCAAAAGGATTCTCATTCTATAAATGGTCACCAAGAGATTCTCATCTCTGATACAGAGCAAGAAAGCATTGCAATGACTGATGATTATGGTGATATTGAAGAGCTTTCACGTCCAGTGATTGACCACTCCTTGCATAAACCAAAGAACGTGGTCAAGAATGACACCAACGACTCTTCAGTGATGGAAACCATTGAAATAGAGATAGAAGGTGAAGCGGTCGATGTAGGTGCAAAGCCGACGGCTGAAGAAAAGTCAACAATGCAATCATCGTTGTCATCAGTGCCATCAACAGAAGAAGAGAAATGTTCACCAAAGCAATCATTATTTACAGCGGAGGAGAAAGAGGAAGAAGAAAAAGAAGGATATTCACTCATGCAATCATCATCTTCAGCGGAGGAGGAAGAAGAAGAAGAAGAAGAATATTCACTCAGGCAATCATCATTTTCAGCGGAGGAAGAGGAAGAAGAAGAAGAAGAATATTCAATCATGCAATCATCATTTTCAGCGGAGGAAGAACAAGAAGAAGAAGAATATTCTGTTATGCACTCATCATTTTCAGCGGAGGAAGAGGAAGAAGAAGAAGAAGAAGAAGAATATTCACTCATGCAATCATCATTTTCAGCAGAGGAGGAAGAAGAAGAAGAAGAATGTTCACTCATGGAATCATCAGAAGAATGTTCACTCATGCAATCATCATTTTCAACGGAGGAGGAGGAAGAAGATGAAGAATGTTCACTCATGCAATCATCATTTTCAACAGAAGATGAAGATGAAGAAGAATATTCACCAATGCGATCGTCATTTTCAACAGAAGAAGAAGAAGAAGAAGAAGGATATTCACCAACGGAATCATCATTTTCAACAGAAGAAGAAGAAGACTCACCGTTGCAATCATCATTTTCAACAGAAGGAACAGGAAGCTCTTCCTCAGAATCTAATATGGAGGCAATTTGGCCTGCAGAGATGATGGGGGTACTATCACCCGAATCCAAGGAGATGACCATTAGCCATCTAATATCTGTAAAGAAATTCGAGGAGACAGACACGACAGCCAAGATAGAAGCGTGTCATTACTCGGCTAACATGTTGGACGAAAGTGGCAGCAATAACGGTAAGAAGAAGGAAGAAACTCAGGAGCATGTGGAGAAGAATGATCAAAAAGAACATTCAGCAGCAAAGCGGCAGATTTGGGTTCGGTTAGGTTTGCTTCTACTGCTGCTACTTCTGCTTGCCAATTGCTTACTGCAACCTAATTACCTCTTTAACGATGTTTCTTTTGTTTTTCCCATGAAATAAGAATCAGCACTAACAAGTGCAGAAAACGTAAACGGAAGTCTGTACATTTCATTCAACTGAATTATTTGTGAATTTTAATAAATTCGATATGCCCTTCACGAAGTTAAAGTTTATAAACATGCTACAAACATACTAATGAGATTACAAGACTTATTCCCATAAATTGTAACATATACTACACTCCGGGTTACGTGACAGTTAAACAGAAAGGTCAAAAAGAATAAAAAAGGTGACGACTGGGAAGGAAATAGCGGCATTGACGAAAGTGCGGGTTCATTAATCATCGTCGACTACCATTACCCCACCATATATAAAGTAGATCCCATCCCGTCTGCTTGCCCCTACTGCCAATCTCACCTGCTTCGGCATTGATCAGTAATTTACAATGCAGCTGGTCCACCCAAATTACAGACCGAGCTAATTCATTATCCAGGGGCTGTAATATCAGCTGATGTCAAGAAGCAAAACAAAAATCTAAGATATGAAAATGATGAGGGAGAATAGTTTATTCATATGAAATAGTTACAAACTTGTATAAGTGTTTTCCAGTGTATACTCATCCTTTAGTACAAGTATCTTTACAAAGGTATACTCAACTCTAACCATCTCTTTTCTTCTATATACAGTGCCCCGATCCAGAGTCAGCTTACTTGGCTCCTGGTTCATTTGGTTATGATCGTCTAACAAATAGATGAGGACTATGGACTAAAAAAGCAACATTTACTATAGAACAGTAGGTCTTAAGCTCTATGGGGGACAAAACTTCATACCCAAGCTTGCAACCGCTGGGTCAACTAGTTGGATTTATTGGATTCATTTTTGAATTAGCACTCACGAAGTTGGTCATTTTGTATTGAGCTTGGCCAGCTGCAACCAATAGACCATCCCAGAACACCCAGGATTAGATCCACCCTTGAACAAGCATTAACCTGAGAAAGAACCGAGCAGTTCCTTGTATCAGTATAGAATTCATCTCATGACATTTAAAAAGCATAAACTCTCTCTCTCATACATGTGCACGTACAGACACAAGGTGCAATAGAAAAAAATGTAAAAAAGGAAGAGAAGAAACAAAATTGAATTAAAAGTAGATCTGACAGTACCAAAATTTCAAGGTCGGCTTCAACATGAAACAACATTACAGCCATCCCCCTTCCTCTATCAATCTCAGCCTGAAAATAGCAAGTAAAGATGTTACGGAACTAGCAAAGACTTAACAATCAGATGTAAACTACATTATAGATGAATTTAAATCACTCACCACACAGGAGCATATGGTAATGCCTACCGCTGCCAATGCTGTTGTGACATCAGCCATTATTCCTAAAATCATATTTGCAAATTAAACCATTTAGCCAGAAAAAAAATAAGAACAGTTTGATTTAAGCTAATAGTCTGCTCAATGATGGCATACTAGATCTAAATGCTCTGGTTAGAATATCCACAAGGCGGCTATAAGACTAATGTTTATAGAAATAGCTTGGTGGGCTGATCCACATTTCCTCTGGCATTAGAGGACAGTTATTGAGTAGTCTGCTTGGATCCCTACCTAATCTTCCCAGTTCCCACCAATCCTATCAGAGCCTACTTCCTCCAATTGTTTGTATTTGTATGCCACTAGCATCAACACGCCACTTATAATGGAAAACCTCCTATGAAAAGCAAGTTTAAAATAATCATCATCAGAATTACCAAAAGATTTACCTCTTCGGTCTATGCAGACAACAGAAAACCACTGGATAGAATGTCCTTCAAGATTGTGCCATGAGGCAATTTTACTGGCTTGCCAACTTTCCAAACCAGGCAAGACCTCCTTGTGTGGTGGAATGTTTGCAGGTATCATATTTGCAGCACCATTGCCCAGTGATAACAAGTCCCCATTGGCCTTCAAACTCACCTGCTGCATATGTTTGTTATGCTTACCATTGACCTTAGGGACCCAAATACTTCCATTTTTTGCCATCAAGGCATCTTCACAACTTCTCCCTGGGGATGAAAAGTCCACAACGTTCCTTAGGATCTTCTCCCATAGAGGTTTACTCCATCGGGAAATATGTGAGGGCTCTTCCAATTCACTCTCCTCTTCAGAATCAGCAATGAAGTCATTTACCCTATCTGTTGTTATTTCAGCAGCAGATAGGGCAGCTTGCTCCCTCAAGAACTAATTATAAGTAGTTATTTAGACAATCAGCGAATCGACAATTAAGAGAGAAATATATAGATAATTCATACTGCATGCAATTCAACCTACTTTCATAATTTTGTGCCTGGCACTATGTGTTTTAGCATGTTGCAACCACTGTTTATGCCTTTGAAAAGCTGATTTGCTTGAGAGAGCCTGGACAAGAGGCAAAGTTGTAAACTATGAAAAGAACAGGGTTATTGCTTGTGCAAAAATAACCTATAAATCAATACTGCAACCTGGTGAATTTAGAATAGACAGAAAATGAGAACACGGATAAGATTAGCCAACAGCAATAACTAGATTTTTGTAAGTATTTCAACCATTAAACTATGTCTCTTCTATTCTGTCACAACTGACAAAATAGAAAACACACATCTCTTCAATAATAGGTCCAATGACCAAAATCATGTAACAATACTCTGGATTTGGTGGCCCTAACTGCTAGTTTCAAATTTTTCAAAGAAAAAGAAATGCAAATATTACATATATTTTTTTCATGCATAGGAGATACAGGTTATCCCACGATTTAAATATGATGAAGGAAACATGTATGATTATAAGTTCAGCAAAATGGAAAGGTATTGGGCAATAGCCAATATATACTGACATTATAGGTGATAATCTCCACAACTTCTGCATTGGCAAGTACATGCATAGGAGAAACAAGATTTCCATTGACCTGCAATGAGAAGATCAAGCATTAAACTTGTGCCTTTTGTTATAGGCTGACACGTAATCAGAAAATAATGCCATTAAAATACAAAATACCTTCGCGGCCACCATTTTGTTTCCAATGTCGGTGTGTATCATGTAGGCATAGTCAATGACAGTGGCCCCTCTAGGCAAATTTTTAATCTGTCCATCACATAAAGAATTTATCAAAACACTAGCACTCACAGATTCTTAAAATTTTGTACCACAAATAAAGCAGAAGTTTTGGTATGTGAATTATAATACCTCTCCCCTTGGGGTAAAGACAAAGATACGGCTACCTAAGAGATCCCTGGTTATGGTATCAACAAATTCTCTAGAACTCATGTTGCCAACAAACTCCTCTTGCCATTCTCTAATAGCATTGAGCCAACCAACCTGGAGAAAAGAAAAGGCTTTATCCATCTTGTCAGGGGAATTTAAAAGGTGTCAAGGAATCCCTTCAAGGATGATTCATCACAATTTATCAAGGAATCTATGTATACCCTGAGTGCTATGTTTGCATTGTTAAGACAAACTGTCTTCCCTCTTGAACTTCTACCATTTGGCACCGCATGCCCAACTAGGCCAGTAACAAAGACTCTACCACTATAATGAGCAGCAATGCCCCTCTCAGCTATCAAATCCATCT
Organism: Theobroma cacao; assembly: GCF_000208745.1. Classification (NCBI taxonomy): domain Eukaryota; kingdom Viridiplantae; phylum Streptophyta; class Magnoliopsida; order Malvales; family Malvaceae; genus Theobroma; species Theobroma cacao. The sequence goes on along the minus strand of NC_030850.1, from coordinate 31,490,840 downwards.
CTTCAGTTCTAATCTGCAAGAAATCGACGAAAATATTTAATCAAATATGTTGAAAAATTAATAAAAAATAAGACTAAATTCCAATGAGCATCACATGCACATTCATGTTTTAATACATTATCAACATATATGAGTCCGTAATTTATTACTTGAATATTCATCAAAAGATTCAAAATTGTTTGGAAAGAGCTTAAGGATATTCTGGCATTAAAAATTTCAATTCAAATAATTTAACTCAGCAAAATGTTGTTTCTGAAATAGCTGAAAGGAACGTTGAGAATTTAAGAACCTGAACTTCCAGGCGAAACATGCTTTCATACAAAAATGGAATTACAGTTGTATTAAGACTTTGATAGCCATTAGGCTTTGGTGTTGCTATGTAGTCCTTCATCTGTTCAAAAGTACACCAATATTTATAAAAAAATATCAATAATCTAATATTGAAAAGACAAACCAAAAGAGGAGAGAGAAGGATACATACAGCTCTAGGAACAGGAGTCCAGATACCGTGGACCAACCCAAGAACATGGTAGCAAATCTGCACAAAGCAAACACAATTTTTACATAAGTACAGATGCATTCTAAGACAACTAAGTAGTTTTGCATTGGCACAAAAATTTACCTGCTGTGGACTACACAAAGGCCCAACTCCAACTGATGGCTTTGGTTTTATGATTATACGAAGCTGGTTATAACCAACAGGAATCAATGTGTCAATAAGCCAAACTAAACCATGAAAAAAGCATCATTTTAGATGTCAAGAGGGTTCAAGGAAACATCAGAACAGACCTGGGCAATTTGGTTAACCTCACTGATTGAACCCTTAGATTTGAGCACAGATTTATAAATACTGTGATCCAAAACAAAAATTACATGTAAGGAAATTTATCACTCAAAAGCCTACCAAACAAGCCTTCAAAAGGCATCATAAAGTGGTAAAGCAGGCCACAGGAATTCAAACACCATTTTCAATATAGATATTCAAATAATATCTTACGTCTTGCTAAATCTAACTGTCTTTGGATCAAATGGTATCTCCTCCCCCCTTTGAGTCACCCCACAAAACTTAAAACCCATTGGTAGGTTATTTCTACGACACACCCAATTACTCATATGTAATCCCCACTTAACCAGGGAAGGCATATAAAATATATATATATATATATGAAGGTACAGCATGAAATTTTGCATCTTTTCTTCTCTGCTTCTAATAAACCTATGCAGTCATAGATGGTAGACAAAAAATGCAGCTTGAAATTATCCTCAAAACTTCTAGACATGAGTATCATGAGGAAGAGAACTGAATCGAAATGAACAAAGGGGCAGAAAAATGACTCAAGGCTTCACCTGTATGGTTCCTTGCACACGGCACGAATTTCAGTTTTAAGAGTCATAAGGTCCAGGAATTGATCATTCTCAATCTTTTTCATCAAAATTTTATCTGCCTAGTACCCAAAAAAAAAAATCACAACTAATCAGATATATATCAGATCAAGAACTTCAAAACTTCACACTTTCATAAAGTAGATTATCAACATTGAACTACTATGTCAATTATCACATAGACAATATTTGCATAGCTCTACTTAAATTACAGTTGAGTAAAATAGGATAATGTTTACCTCCACGAGCTCTTTTTCATGTTCTTTATAGAGGTCTGCAACTCTTCTCTTCACTTTGGCATAATCTTCAGGATTTGTGTACATGAAGGATAAATTTTCAAGTTCAGACTGCAAAAAGTAATCAGATTATTTGTTAACATGATTATTATCCAGCAAAAGGATGTAATGTACCAGCAGCTGATATACAGCAAAGATAAAGACAAATATATTATCATCAACAGAACTACAAGAATTCTAAATTGTCAGCACTCTTTATAGAACTGTGGAAAATAAATGCAAATGAGCAATCAAATTCTTCATATATCAGTGCTTTGACACACCATAATACATGTTCAACATAACCAGCATACATAGATCTTACTAAATAGTACAGAATAAGAAACCTAAATGCAAACAATTATATAGTATATTTATATAAAATGAGATAATCAAGAGCCTGTTTGGCCTAGCTTTTTTTTAGCTTAAAAGCTATTATGAAGCTCTTATGAAAAATAATAGCTCTTATAATTAAACTAAAGCCGTCTGGCAAAATAAATTATATAAGCTCTAATTTTGGTTAAAATTATTATAAAGGGTATTCATGCCATCTTCAATCACCAAATAAACCAAAGCAGAACAAGTCTGCTTCGAGTTTATATATGATTTCAAACATTAAAATCAAATAAATCCATAAAGAAACAGAACAACTCTGAAACTTGTATAGTTCTAATAATATTAGATTTTTTGGAGAAGAAAAGAGAAAACCTTTAAATAGTACCTGAATACAACTTTGAATTTTAGGTCTTCTTTTCTCTTAATTTTTGTGAGAACAAAAAACTTCCTAAATTTTGTTGTTTTATTGCTAAGTCTTCTGTTTTTTTAGTAGTCTTTGTAGAGAGAGGTAGAGGAAAAGAAAATCGCGATTTTGCACTAAAGAAAAGTGATTTGCAAAGGGGGGGAGAAGAGAGGGAGATTGATTGAGAGAGAGGGTATTTACTAAAAAGCTGGCGTATTTTTAAAAAAAAAGAAAAGAAAGCTCCTCTTTAGAGCTTTTCTTTAAGCTTTTTTTTTTAATTTTGTTCTTTAAAAAAAAAGCAATTTTTTTTTTAAGAGTTTTTCAACAATCCTATTTGGCCTGACTTCTGTTTTTAAGAGGTAAATAAGCTGTAAAAAAACCAAGCCAAACAAGCACTAAATGTTTGATCTTTATTAATACAATGCCATTGTGTTTTACTATATAAATCTTAGCAAAACATAAAAATATTATAAATTTCACTTAATAATTAACATCAACCATTTCAAATAAGAAGTTAATTAAGGAGTTTAAACGTGAAGGTTTAAAAGTGGGAAGCAAATTTAGACCAATAAACTTAGAAATTTTAAAAGCAAAGAATGGAAAATTTGTGCTTACAGTGTCCGGATTTTTCAGCATCATTTAAACACCAAAAATTATGTTGAATTCGTGAACATAAAATGGAAATTGTATTTTCGAAAGAAGCATAAGGATGTACCTTGATTTGATACATTCCCAACAACTTTGCTAGAGGAGCAAAGACCTGCAATGTCTCCATTGCAATGCTGGACTGAAATGATACAATACTGTTAAAAAGAATAAGTCAATGGTCTATTACTAGGTAAGGTTCAACTCATACCACCAACCTGTTTATGCAGAGGCATGTGTGAAAGAGTGCGCATATTATGCAATCTGTCAGCTAATTTAACAATGATGACACGAACCTAAGTAGGAAACATTTGGTTAACACATTAATTTCCATAAAAACATCATTAAGAGAGAGATAGAATCATCACCTCTTCTGTCATGGCTAGAAACATCTGCCGTAGGTCATCAGCTTTCACATCTTTTACTGAATCATTTTCATTCTTATACTTCAATTTTCCCAACTTGGACACCTGATCAGGAAAAAAGATAAAAGAAACCAAAATAAGCCAAAACAAACTAGAGAGATTTGTCTGACATGACATTAGAGCTAGAACAGACAAATGCAGTAATAACATCTATTCAAGTATAAACAAAGAACCTTAGTCTCTCCTTCTACAATGCGGCGCACGGTAGGACCAAACTCCTCCTCTATTCTTTCAAATGTAACAACATTTGTATCTTCCACAGTGTCATGTAGCAATCCAGCTGCAATAGACTCCCAATCCAATTCCTAGAATAATAATTTAGTCAAGTTAGACTTCAGATCACACTGCAGAAAACATTTTCCAATGAGAGCATACTTCTAACAACTCACAAGTTCTCCAAGAATGCGTGCAACTTCAACTGGATGAATGATAAAAGGCTCTCCACTCCGTCTCTTTTGGCCATCATGTGCCTCAAAAGCTAGCTGTACCAAATAAAAAACAACTTTTAGGTATTACCACAATATCAAAGAGATATTTTTTCAAAAAGTGCATGATAACAATTTTTTGCAAATCAAAGGCCTTACCCTGAGAGCGTTGTAAACCAATTCCAACTCTTTAGGTGAAAGGTATGATATAGTAGGCTTCAGATCCTAATGCAATTATAGCAATAATCAGTATAAGTTTGTATATATCACAGTAACAGCCTTGCTTACGGAATAATCAATATTGTTACAGACACTAGGTTAAAAAACAGTCAATTGTACCTCCCACAACCTTTCAGGAGAAACATCATCAGATCCCTCTGAAGAGACAGATGAAGAACAATGCAACTGCCATCTTTTACAACCAACATAAAGCAAGCTTGATTTGAAGAGTTTTCTGAGCAGTACAAACTCGGAAATATCTGCTGAATAGCATCCTCCTCCATCAAGAGCCTGGTGAAAACAAAAGAATGAACCAGCACAAACATTATCGCCTATGCATGCGATTTGTACAAAAGTCATAAATATAGCAACATAATTTGAATAAAGGATGAATATTCCACCTAAATGGCCTAATACTAACAATATTTTCTATATGTTTTATCCCTGAATTCAACACACTCCAATTTTTAAATTCATACACCAGCAAGGAACTTTTGAACGATTCCCAGCACTAAAGAAACACACCCACTTACAGTCAATCCGAACTCAACAAAACATTTCATATTTGTCAACCTAACAACCCTTCCTAAATACCAGTTTCCGATCAGATTTGAAGGAAAATTACAAGAATCATAATTCCTATTCTCAAACCACAACATCAATTATAAGTCAAATCAACTAAAAAACATTATAGGCAATAAATTCAATCTAACATCATCTGCAATGCAAAATATATCTTATCAAGCTTTGAGAGTCTAAGAATCTAACATAAACAAAGAGGGAAAAATAAAAATAAACTCACAGATTTGATCCGATTTCTACTTCCATAGCGGGTGTAGGCAAAGGAAGAAGAATGAGAAGGATTGGCAGTGCTGGCAAGGAATCCAGTTAAGACTCTTGGAGCTTTCCAAGCACACGAAAGCACGCTACAATCATACCTTCCACTTCCTTCCCCTTTCGTTAACTTACACATATTCACGCATTGGACAGAAACTGCAATCAAATGAAACAAAAACCAAACAAAGGCAGAAGCATAAGTGAATAAATAAATAAAGCATAGAATGAATTGTTCACTCTTTCGGTTGGTTAAAATTAAAACTAAGTCGAAATTTGTTAAGGAAATAAGCACTGGAGAACTGAAATTCCGCCATTTTTCCAACATTCGTTATCAGTAACCAAACAAGAAACATAGTTAAATCGGAGAGAACAGAAAAAACCAAATAAAAACTGAAACGCACCGGATAAGGAAGGAGCAGAGGCCATATTTACAACAGCAGAGTAATCTCATTGAATCGAACTAGGCATTAAACAGCAACTCAATCATCAAACACATCAGAGATAGAGAAAGAGCTTTTGCGGGACACAGCTGAGATAAAAGAAATTCGAGGATTGTCTCATTCGGCTTCGAGTTTCGAATTCGAGAAAGCGTTACGCCTTTTTTTTTTTCCCTTTTTTCGCTTTCTTTTAATTTTGGTTTGTGTGCAGTGGAGAGCTGGAAATTGGACCAATAAATGATGGATTTGAAGCAAAGAAGGTGAAGAGATAATCTGGAGAGAGAAATGTGAGAGATATTGAAGCCACACAAAAATACCCCTCCATTTAGATATTTCTATCTTTCATTTTTTTTATTTTTTTTATTTGGTTTGATTTATAGGTGAATAAATGACGGAAACTTTTAATTTAGGCTTGCTAATTTCTAGGTGGAATTTTTCGTGAGTTAAATAATTTTATAAGGGAATATGTTAAATGACATCGCAATTTTACGCCATCAAATTCTGGAGCCGACACGTACACAATTTATATTGGCAAAGCCACGTTTTTATGCATTTTGATTGACGATAATGCCCTTTCTATGCAATATTTTCTCTCTTTTCCTTTTTTTTTTCTTTTTCGTGTTTACCACTTTGGAAGGTCTAATTACAATTACATGATTGCCAAAATTCAATATTTAATGATTTTTTCAAACTATTGATAAGGATCTTAATTTACTCTTTTTTTTAAATATCATTATTCAAGACATTAAATTTTAAAAATAACAATTAACTTATTTAATTTATTTATAAATATTTTTAAGAGTACACTTTATGTTATCGTTTGTTGGTCAAAAAGTCAGTTGAGGCATGGATATCCTATAAGGACACTCTTATAATTAAAACAGGTTTATCAATTCAAAAACTCGTGTTATGCATTAAAACAGGTTTAGACGTAATTTATAGCAATTAGTTGGATCGGAAGATATATATGGGGCGCAGCGAGATTCAACCAGATTGACAAATCAAAATTTGTTTGCACGAGAATCACGTTAAAAGTGGAGAGTTGGAAGCAACACCTGTCTTCCCGCTGCCTTGAATGTTAATCCCTTCATTGGTTTAAGACGCAAATGGAAAATTGCTGATTCTTGCCTGATTGACTGACTTAGAGTTATAGACTAGACTTTTTCTCAGTCTTTGTTTTGCATGTCTCTCATTTCAACTTTGATTATTTTCCTTTTCAGGGTTTTCGCATTGGCTGAACTTATGATCAAGTTTGCTATGAAAAAATAATGGTTTCTGAAATTGCTTGGAAGTACTAGCTTTAGCATTTACTGATTAGGTAAGGAAGCCTTGAAGGGAATTTAAGAGAAATTGAAAGCATAGCACCGCAAAGGACAATTCAAAGTCTCAACTTGAATTGTAATTGGTTTATTAGTAAACCATTTATTCATTTTTGTACATATTGGATAATTTTTTTAACAATTTTATATTTTTTTTCAAATTATAAAAGACACGACATAAAATATTTATTCATTTTTTAATATAATATTTTAAAAAATCTCTATACTTTGTAAGAAAATTTAAGTAAGTCATTATATTTTTATTATACTCACTCAAATTTTTATACTTTTACTTTGAATCAAATAAACTCTTAATCTTTTTTTTAGTCAAATAAACTTTTATTATTAATGATTAACTTAGTTAAAATATCATTTTTCATTATATATCACGTGGTACTAACATTATATGTTAATATATCATAATTAATAATAATGTGACATATTAATAAATTATAATTAATGATGAAATGACATGTTAATTTGATATAATAACATGATTATATGATATTTTTTACCATTTACATCAATACTATATTAGTGTTATATGGATATAAAATGATAAATATCATTTTCATTAATGAGAATTAATCAATCATTAGTGATAAGGGTTTATTTAACTTAAAATAAAGTATAAGAGATTGATTAAACGTAATAAAAGAATAAGAATTTATTTAAATTTTTTAAAATGATTTAAATGTTTTTTGAATATTATACTTTTTTTAATTTAATTTAGAATAAATGGTGAGTGTATTACTACAATGAAGAAAGTATAATGGTAACTCAAATCCATAAATTCCATTAATTAAGTTATAATTAAGAAAATTAACAATTTTCCAACTTCTAGTGGTAGTCGAGGTAAAGATTGTATTTTCCGTTTTGATTCAAAATGTGAGTAGAAAAGAAGAGGTGTGCCCGATCCATTTGCGCAGTCTTTCCCTTCATCCAATGTGCGGGTGCTTGGGGAATGACGGAACCATCTATTAACCATTGGTATGCCAAGATCACTGGAGGTGCGGTCTGCAGAGAAAGGATAATATTTTATGCTTTCTAAGGTTTATTTTTAAATATGTTTTTTTATTATTTATTTATTAAAAAATTATTTTGTTAAGAGTTCTGATCTTTTTAATGATCGACAGTACATCAATTATACAATTATTGACTTATGAATTTCAATCATAAAATTACAGCTTTTTTTTCTCTTTTAACAAATAAATGGTAGATTTTTAGTGCATGTCAAAGGTGGCTATAAATTTATTCAGCAATACTGGATGATTGTATCACATGATTTATGTATAACACCTTGGTCCTTGGTTTGTTTCTTTCAATGAAACCAAGCAAAGCAGGATGTGGACAAAAGAAATATGGAAAAGCATCTGCAAGACCTGTTGAGAGTTGAGACAGCTTAATATCTGAAGCATGGAATTCCATGCCTCTAATAATTTAAGTGTGATTGAAGAACAAAATATGTCCCAACAGAATTTTGTTTTCTTAACTTAAAAAGGGTAGATGCCAAGTCAATCTGCGGCATATGGTAAGCAGTGGTTGCTTGTTCAGTTGAGGCTCTGCGGCGGAATCAAAGTGTTTGGCATTTTCATGGCTCTCCCAGATGCTTTGTTCACAACGAGTTCAATAGTTTTTCCCGGATATTTAGAACATCCGAGGAAACAACACTGTGTTTTGTTTTCTTTAAACATGATGAAAACAACAGGCATTTTTTATGTCTACAAGATTTGCACAATACCTATGTGTTTTGCCTATGAAACAATAGGTATTGATGAAAACAATAGATTTGCACTACAGGCATTGTGGAATTTGGCCTAAGTTGAGGTAATGTTTCATAGTGGCCGGGGGCTAAAGGCCTAAAAGTGAAGAGCATTATAAGCCATTACTAGTATAAAGTTTCAAAGGCTTTTAATTTGGATCTGGTATTTGGACAAAATAATCAATCTGCAGAGTGTTCGTAATGGACGGATCAAAGGTGAGAAACCTTTATCATATTATGGCCAAAAAGGTAAGAAACCATTTACTACTTAACTCTTTCATGGTTAATGGAGTTTAGGTTTGACGAATAAAATTAGCAAAGGAGTCATTTGAATGAAGTGCGGTAGTTCTATAGCCAAATTGCTCAAGCAATCATGTTAAGATTAATTGAATAAATAATACTAGTATGAATTTTCAAGGATTTTTTCAATAGATTTTTAAGAATCTTTTTACAATACAACTAAATTTAAGTTGTACACGGTGATGATTTTATTTTATAATAATTTTTTGAACTTGGAGGGTGAAAATTCCAATATTAAATCTCTGTCATCCGAAGGATCACTAGAAAGAACCATGGATATGAAAGCTTAATTGAAAGAATATGCAGTCTGTGTTATCAATGGTAATCGGGCATGTTTCTTGGTTGTATGCTGGTATTCCCTTTCATCTGCTTCAAAGAACAGGGGAAGATGGTGAAGCTGTCTTTCTCAGAAGTCAATATAGTTAACCTTTTTAATTTGATGAGAGCTTGTCGGAATATTTTGCTTTTGACGCTACATGAACAGAGTATAGTAAGTCAACAAAGATGATAATAATGTATATATTCATTCAACCACTCACATTGAAAAATCCCTGATCAGTAGGACATAATACAAAAGGGGAAAAGGGGGAAGTAACATTGCTCTAGTTCTTGTCCTTCTTCCCTAGTGTCAATGATAAACAGATGTTTGAAGCTTTCCTCGGTTTTCATTTTTGTCAAAAATGCCAACCAATTGAGCCTTCTCCTTTTGGGTGCTGACCTTGAAAGAATTTCTGGTTCCCCTTTACATGCTGCTGTCTGATGGAGATGTTTGCATAGCACAAAACTGCTCTGCTTTAAGAAGGCAGATTACCTGTCGATTGGGGATAAAGAAGCAAGTGATCTATAGGCTATAGCTTAAATCAAGGAAGGATTCTGCAGCAATAACAAGGGGGCCGTCATAAATATACCTGAGTCATGTAGGGTCGTGAACTTGGCTTAGTCCTTGTACATGCAGTTGCAGCAGTCATCACTCTGTAAATCCCATGCATGTCCGAGAAATCTGAGTCTTCCTCCAATAGCTCATGGAATTTTCTTTTCAGCATCAATGGCCGGGCCTGCCAAAATCCCATATGTTATGGCATTGATGAGGCTGAAATGGAAAAAATAAAAATAAAGAATTTCTGAGCAGATCAAGCTGATGTTAATAGACTACTAACCCACTCAATTAAACTTTTGTCATCCTCAGGGGCTGATGTTCGGCAAAACAGTCTCAAGAGCAGAACTCCGAATGATAGGACATCGCTTTTCACCAACGCCATTGATTCATCGCATAAAGAATCCACGACGATGCACCTTTAATTATCAACAAAAGTTGCTTTTACTTAATTACCCAATAAAAGAAAGTTGCCCTTAATGATTGACAGTAAGGTATACATATAGGACTACAGTCAATATATATCTGAATGTTATAAAAGTGAATCTCTTGGAATAATGAGGAACTTCCTTTGCTGAAAGCACATCCATACCTATTCTTGGAGTTTGATGATACTTGTTCGAAACGAAGCCATGTAGCCTTTCCGAAGCCAGAAATCTAATAGAATTTGGAAAAAGAAAGCATGACTAAAATATGAAGGTGATATCCTCGTAATGGATTTGGTTTTAAGATATTTTACCATGGGCTGCAAATCACGCCCTAGAAAAATGTTGCAGGCTTTCAAATCACCGTGGACAACGGGCCCTTGTGGACATTCTTCATGCATGTAGCGAACACCATGTGCTATACCTTTGGCAATCTTCAGTCTAGCCTGAAATTTCAACTCCATTCTTCCGGAGCCTGCTAAAAAATGAAGCCCTTTTTGAAAATTATTCGGAATGAATATATCAACGGTAGGATTATAGGACTAACCCCTAATGTATCTGTCTAATGTCACTCCTTGTAGGAGAGGAAAGATTAAAATTGTTCCCTTTTCACTCTGATGGTAACCTGTCAGACTCATTATGTTCCTATGGTGCATAGACAAGGCCGCTCTTATTTCTGCTTCAAGAATGCCTCCGGAATATGCCGCAAATTTCTTTACCAATACAGACTGATTCTCAAAATATCCAGTATAGGTGCTATAGATCTTGTCCTTGTTATTCCAAGCCCTTGTAGAAAATCTGTTTGTTATTTGCACAATCACTTCCCAGCTTAGCTGCTCTGGCTTTTCTACCATAAAATCAGCCTCAGAAACTCTTGTGCTAACATTGCCCGCTGTTTCATTTTCTAGAAGTGGCCGACGCATTTTTTCCTGTTCAATTTCTCTACTTGTGCTTGGCCAATGACTAATGGATGGCTCCTCTTGTGATGTTGATCCCCTCATCAGCTTTGGAGACTTGGGATTATGTGTTACTTCCATGAGCATTAAGCTTTCTGGCTCATCCCTTGCAATCAAGGGATTCTGAACTATGGCCTCTTCCACATCACTCACCAATGTTACATTACATTCAGTGCCACTCAGCCGGAAAGTCAAGTGTCTTGCAAAGGTACTGCACGAATAAACAAAAATTAACATCTAGTGTGGACTAACAATTGGGGCCAGAGTATTCCTTGCTTTCTCACAAACATCAGTTTATAGGTTTACAGATTGTTTGACTTCCTAAGGCTTATTAAATATGGATGAAGAAACATTGTGAAACTTCATTGTATAATCTCTCCAAAGCTAGCTAATGAATATAGACAAAGCCATGATTTAATTTGTAGTACCTGGCAGCACTAAGAGAAACTGGAAAAGGAAGAATAAAGGAATATAAGGCAGTAACCTATCTATGATAATCCAAGTGGCCCCAGCATTGTTTGCCTCTTCGGTTATGATATCCATTGGTTGGCAGCCTGCAGCAATCTTTACCTGAAACTTCACCTGTAATACAGAAAAGTTGGTGTGAAGAATAAAAATTGAAAGTATTGTCAGGCACAAAATCAAGGGAAGTTTGAACATGCTAATAACTCAGAGATAAAACTAAAACAAATCTGTTTCCCCCTTTTGTTTATTGTTAATTTGCGTTCCAGGAAATTGACCTGCTTAGAATAGATTGAGGGAAAAGACTAACAACTTAACAACTTGCCAAAGCCAAGTCAAAGTCAGTCACCAGTAGTTGCAAGCATACGAACAGCTAGAAGACTTACTCCATTGCTTTTGCATCTTTCATAGAAAGGCCTGAAAATTCGCCTGTAATCGTCCTTCCTTTGGCTGATCTCTTGGCGCAGGTATCTGCTATACGAATATTCTTCACATGTATAATTACATTGATGATCTCCATGAAAGCCTTTACTGGAAGATGGTCCGGATCCATCCACGGAGAGAAGGGTGAGAACTAAAATTTCATCCTCAGTATTACTCACATATTTCGAGGCCCTCCATAGTGGGGCGATGCCTGTCTTCTCGGTGGAGACTTTTTCTCCCTCTAAAACAACAATCGCTCTCTGTATGCTCTCCCTCCTTTTTCTAGTCGTCATTGTTACACGGCTTTGTGAACTACTCTACCTGGTAAATAGTAGTAATTGGATTCCTTCTTGTTTGACTAGCTCTACCCTGAGATCATATCTCTACCCCTGTTACATTTATTTTGAAATATAAGGGCAGCCTTCTACATAGTTATTCTTGTTTTTAACGCCCTGTTCACTCTGAATATATCGGAAACTCTTGTGTCTTTTTCCTCTGGCTCTACTGTTCGCCTCATCACAATTTGTCCGGACTCCAGCCTGAAAAGGAATAGTTAACAAGCGTATGAATTTAAATTTGTCCTTCTCAAAGGCGTTAAAGATCTCAGATTTCTATGCACACATGAGTTCAGTTACCTCCGAATAGTTCTAGCATGTGGCTTACAACATTGAAAAGTGGGAAGGAGGATCAAACTAGGCTTTAGCTTAGATGAATCAGAAACTCCACTATTCCTCTGCTTCCGAGCGACTGGCAAGAAGGGTGTATGTTGTATAAGGCGAAACAATCGAGTAAGAATTTTGCGAATTTAAAATTATACATTTCTTTATGTTTGTTGAAATCTTTAGAACTTGATCCCGCCGACAAATATTTACAAAATGAAAATTTGAAAAAGAGAAAAAACAGATGCAACATATTTTCAGGGGGAAACCCATTGCTTCGTATAAAATATCAAAGCTTTTTATTTATTTTAATAAAATACTATTTTGCAGCAAAAAAAGCATCGAAAGTGACTAAGAGGAAGAGTAGAGCAATTTTTGAAATATTAAGTGCCATGGTATGTAAAAGAAAATATATGAATAGCAAAGTAATTATTAAAGATAAGTAAAGAATAGACCAAGGGTTTATAGGTGAATGATAACCGAATTGTCAAAGTAGTAAACTAAGATTGAAAATAAGTAAAAAATAGACTAGTGGTAGAGTGAAGCTGAGAAACACTAAGTAGAAGAGGGCTAGACAAAGAATTTAGAAAGAAGCTCTGGATGAGAGTGTTTAAGCTTCGGAAAAGAGAAGGTTTACTCAAAAGTCCTCAAATGAATTCTAAAATTCTGTATATAGTATTAAAAATGACGATTACTCAAAAATAAATTTTAATGCATATAATAAATAACCTTATTAAGAAGGGTTTTAATATTGGGTGACCGTTATTGAGTTTTTAATGTTGATAATGGTTAAAAATCTATTATATGACTATTAAAGTAATAAATTTTATAACTGTTAATAATAATATAATAAAATTTACTTTTTAGTAGAAAGTAAATGAAGGAAGTGTATAGGAAAAGCTATATAAGAATAAATTAAGAGAGAAGATGTACGTGTATAGGTACATGAGGTAAAAGGAATTAGGAAAAAGTTAAGAGGAAACCTTTTAACTACCTTCATATTTGAACTATTAAGTCAAATTTTTCAAAACATCTCAAAATAAAAATAACTCGTGAACCCTATCACTTATTTCGGATTGCTTTTACTACTATCTGTATGAAATGATTATCATGTGCGAAGTAGTTGTCACACTTGTATTAATTGTTTCACATAAAATAATATTGTATTTATTTTAATTGATCTGCGTTAAATAGTATTTCACTTATAATAATTATTCTCATTATTTTTTGTATAATATTATATTATAAACTAATTTTTTAAAAACTAAATAATAACCAAAATTAACTATCTAGACAAGATTACAAGGCTAAACTATGTTATTGGAAAGAAGAGTTAAACAAGCATATTTGCCAAGTCATTCCTAGAATGGAGTCAATCAATTAGAGAGAGGGTCATGAGAGAAGGTGTACGGCAGAGCTCCTTTGGATTCTGGAGATCGGAGGAACCTTGACAAACCAAATCCAAAGCAAGATGGACGGAAGGCATGGAATGCTAGAGTTTCGCAAAGTATCCAGAAGTGGAGGGATAGCCTTTTCTCCATTTTTGTTGGAAATATCAGTCTAAACGCTTCATAGATTAACATCAAAAATTGGTTCTGTCCTTTTGGCACTGTCCTGGATGTTTTTCTAAAAAAAGGGAATGACCATGGTAGGGGGAATTATGCCTTTGTACGCTTCAAAGGAAAGGATGAGATGCTTAGAGCCATTGAAAGGGGTGATAATTCTATTATGGACGGCAGACATCTTTTAGTGAAGTAGGCAACCTCGTGAAGGAAATTTGGAACTTGCAAAACAGAGGAGATGACCAGTTTGAACAGGTTTGGTGCTGTAGGGACCACCCATGAAGGTCGGTCCTTCAAAGATGTGGTTAGTGGAAACTACTTCCCACCTCTAAATGGGAGGGCGCCAACTATCAACCCCACTAAGACTAGTGGAGGAGCGGCTTATCTGGAGTTGACCTGTGATGATATCTATGATGGAGATGACATGTAGTGGGTTTTTGCAACGCCGTAGGGAAAATAAGAAAAGGTCACACGATTGAGGAAATACAAATGAGTCTATCAAAAGACAGAGTAATGGTTGTTTTAACGGAGATTGACAAGGAGCAGGTGCTTGTCACATTTGACAAGAAGGGGGAAATGGAATTGCTCACTGAATTGTATTGGGAAATCTTCGAACCATGGTTCCAGTCTCTTCAGCCATTTAAGGGGAATAAATGTAGCAGTTTTGTGGTCTAGCTGAAAGTCAAAAATGTTCCATGGCATTTATGGCATGAAGACATTTTTAAAGCTCTGGGTAACACATGGGGGAAATTCATTTCTATTGACAATAAGACCAAGAGCAAAAGCAAGTTTGGTGAAGCCATGGTTTAAGTTGAGGTACAGAACCAAGAAAATTTCCCCCAACCTGTGAAATTGAGCATACGAGGTACGACTTATGAGATCCAAACTTCGATTGAACTGAATGTGAATGACTCCCAAACCAAGAGGGTGTTCCCTCAGCCGGACGATAACCCAAGTGAAGATAAACGCCGACAAACTACAGCCTTGATGTTGGAGAAGATGAGACAAAAGGATAACAATAGCTGTAGTAGTTTGGCCTCGGGAATTAGGCAAAAAAAGTGATTGATAACCAAATTCAAATTAAAAAGTTAAAGACTGAAGGTCAAAAAGGAATTACCACTAGATCTGTATGTAAAAAGGTTGAGTGTGGAGGTGGTAATGAGATTGAGGTTCAGCCGACTACTCATCGAAAAGGGAAAAAAATCTAGCAACCAGTGCTTGAAGAGGATGAAGGGGAGGATTGTGAATCTAGTGAGATTGATGTGATAGGTTTAAGGTCTTACCTCCAAAAGATAAAAGTGGTGGATGGATGGGCCTATCACGTTGGTCCTCCTATAGGGTGTGGAGAGTTGGAGGGGTCCTATGAGATTAACATGATGGATTGTGGGGGCGGTCTAGTTATCCTACCAAAGAATATGGGTCCATTTTCCAAACATTGGGAGTTCAGCTCTACTAGTAAAATGGAAAAGCCCAATCAAGTGAAATTTAAGTATGAAGAGAATCTAAATGGTGAGAAGCCTTGTGGATTAATTAAGCACATATTTAAAAAGAATATAGTGGTGAACTGTGGGGAAGCAAGCTTAAGCCCTGAGGGGGAAAAGTCTAGTGGCTGGAATAATGAAGTTGTGAAACTGAACGATAAGATGAACTTAACAGAGGAAATGACAAAACAAAGTGGGGATGGCGGATCTATCTCACGAGAAACTTCCAACAGTATGGACGAGGGCCTAACACTGGCACACATGGTTAAGAAGATGAAGAAATCAAAAAGCAAATCAAGTTTTAGAATTAATGGAGGCTTAATTGGGAGGGGATTGTTGATGAGAAGTGAAAAAAATGTGAAGCTTAGTAAAGCTAAATGCGGAAAGACAAAGATAGTCAACAAAATGGATCTGGTTCAGATGGGTGACAAGGGGTAGGCTTAAAAGTGCTGAGAAAGGTGTACAAGGGAGAATTAAAGCTAAGGAGCCAGTAGGGAAGGGGAAAGCAAGGAAATATGTAAGGGAGGTAGTGTTCAGGAGAGCAATGAAAGCCTGCCAGAGATAAGGACATCAGAGAGTGACGATCGGCTTAAGAACAGCAATTTAAAAAGGGAAGGCGAGAACACTTGGAATACAGCTTGCAAGTTGGGTTTGTTTTTCGTTGATAGCAAGGAGGCTGTCACTAATGAATTCACAAAGCTTGAAAAAGAGATGATGGCGGAGTGGACAATGTGAGTACGGGGAGAAGGTAATCAAGTGTGGGGTCATACCTTTCCATGATACTATTAACTTGGAATGTGAGGGGTTTAGAAAAGTGTGAGAAACAAAGAGCTACGGGTAAACAAATTAGTAATGTCAGTCCTAATGTGGTCATGCTTCAAGAATCCAAGCTGCAAACAACTAATAACAGAATAGTTGATGCGTTGAGGGTTAAAGAGATGTACAAAGGGGTATGGGTGGACTCCAATAGGGCATCTGGAGGTCTTGTATCTCTATGGCAGAAGGACTTTATAAAGGTTGAAGCTAAAATCCTAAACAAGAACTTCATTCTTCTAGTTGGAAATGTCAAAAAAGGGAACTGAAGAATCGAAATCGGTAATATTTATGCACCATCAAAGGAGAAGCTGAAGATAGAATTGTGGGATACACTCATTAAGAAAATGAGGGAGTTTGAGATCCCATGGTGCTTAGGAGGGGACTTTAATGACGTCTTAAGGCCAGATGAGAGGTTGAGGGCATATTCAGATCACAAGGAGATGGAAGAGTTTCAGAATTTTGTTAATATTGTTGAGCTGGTCGACCTTCCAATGGGCGACAGTAAATTTACATAAGCTAATAATAAGGATGATGTGGTCTTCAGTAGGCTTGATCGCTTCCTTGTTAATGAGTCAGTGCTTGAAAATTTTCAGTTTATGAGACAGTGGTGTTTACCATCTTCGCTTTCAGACCATAATTCGGTTGTTTTGGGAGAGAAATGTGTCCAGTGGGGTCCTAAACCATTTAGATTTTTTAATCACTAGTTGGAAGACAATGGGTTCCAAGAAGTTTTTGCTGAGGCATGGGAAGAAAACGGTTGTAAGATCAATGGTCAGGGAAATTTATGGCAGAGGCTAAGATCTATCAAACCGACAATTAAGGAATGGTAGGCAAACAAGTGGAACGGCTCCCAAAAAAAGATTGCTACTCTTGAGGGTGAATTTAAAAAAAATGATTGAATGGCAGAACAGATCGACAGATGTCTCTTTCAAAGAAGAGATTAGGAAAATGAGGTATGAACTATGGACTCTCTACAGACAAGAGGAACGTTATTGGCACCAGAAATCAAGGGTAAGGTGGTTTCTCGAGGGGGACAGAAACACTAAGTTCTTCCACGCTTTAGTTTCTGCACGAAGGAGAAGGAATATGATCGACCGTCTAAAGATCAATGGAAAAGTGATTGAGGATCTGCAAGGCATTAGAGAATAGGTGACGAGGTACTTTGAGAAGTTGTATGGGGATCGAAATGTGGCTGAACTTAAGGATTGGGTGTTGGAGATCAAGATGTTGTCTAATGGATCCGCTCGAAGCTTGGAGAAGCCATTCTCAAAGGAGGAGGTCAAACAAGCTATCTTTAGCTGTGATGGGAATAAAGCGCCTGGACCAGAAGGTTTTAACTTTAATTTCCTGAAAGCCCAATGGTCCAAAATAAAGGATGAGGTAATGAGTGCATAACTTTTATGTCTCTAGCTGCTTTGATAAGAAGATTAATGGCTCCTTTATTACACTTATCCCTAAAAATAATAACCCAACTGCCTTGAATGAGTATAGACCAATCAGCCTAGTAGGTTGCATCTACAAAGTGGTCACTAAAATGTTGGCTAACAAACTGAGAAAAGTTATGGAGGAGGTTGTGGGGCCAAATCAATTTGCTTTCATCAAAGGCAAACAAATTACTGATTGTGAACTTATAGCTAATGAGCTCATGGACTACTTGCGCAAGAGCGAAGAAAGGGGTGTTTCCTTCAAAGTTGATTTTGAGAAAGCTTACGATAGTGTTGATTGGAAATTTTTACTATTTGTGATGAGGAAAATGGGCTTCAAAGATCAATGAAGGACGTGGATTGAGTCATGTGTGTCTATTGCTGCTGTCTCGATTTTGGTCAATGGATCCCCAACTAGGCAAGTGAAAATGAAGCGTGAATTAAGACAAGGGTGTCCCTTATCACCGTTCCTCTTTAATCTTGTTGCAGAAGTCTTCATTGCCTTAATGAATAAAGCAGTGGCATGTGATCTGTGTAAGGGCATTGAGATTAGGAATAGCGGAATCATGGTCTCTCATCTTCAATATGCGGACGACACGATGATTTTCAGTACCTCGGATATCTAGAGCGTCCTTAATATCAAGAGAGTGCTACGGTGCTTCCAAGTGATATCGGGATTAAAAATCAACTTTTGTAAAAGCAACTTGTTCGGAGTTAAGGTGGGTGATGTGTTACAGTCATAGGCTAACATAATACCTTATGCTGTTGGTTCTCTGCCAACAACTTATCTAGGATTGCCACTTAGAGCTAGACACCATTCCATTGCTATTTGGAGCCTGTGATTGAGAGATTTGAGGCAAAGCTTACGGGATGGAAGTCTAAAATCCTCTCTAGCAGAGGGTGAGTTACTATGATCAAATCGGTGTTGGAGAGTTTGTCAGTTTATTTCACGTCGTTGTTTGAAATGCCGCAAGGGGTCAAGGAGGAGCTTGATAGAATCTAGAGGCGTTTCTTTTGGAGTGGCTCTAGTGATAAAAGGAGAATTCACTAGGTGGATTGGGACTTGGTTTGCACTTCAAAGGAAAAAGGTGGTCTTGGTTTTACAGATTTTTAGTTGAAAAACAAAGCTTTGCTGAATAAATGGATTTGGAAGTATAGTGAGGGAAGTGAAAGTCTATGGAGAACCATTCTTAACGCCAAAATGGGAGGGAATTCTTTGAGCCTTATCCCATTGGACTCGAGTGGCAAGTGACCGTCCTCTATGTGGAAAACCATTACTTACCCTCTTATTCCCTCGAGGAGTTTTTCTTCTTTGTTGTGGGCAAGTATTGGCTTCATGGTGGGCAATGGTGCCAAAATTCACTTTTGGGAAGATGAGTGGATTGATGGGGTCATCCTCCGTGTTATTTTTCCTCAAATTTTTACTTTAGCGAAAATAAATCAAGAAAGATCATCGAGTTCGGTACATGGGATAATCAAGCTTGACGTTGGCATGTCCAGCTTAGATGAAATCCATTTGATTGGGAGATTGAGGCGTGGGAGCATTTTATGGAATGTCTTAATCACATACAGCTTGATGAGGAAATGGAAGATAAGCTAATTTGGAAAAGCATGCCAAGTGGGCATTACACACCCAATTCTTTCAGTGAATTAGCTCTTGGCAACAATGGGTCTGAAGAGGTGTTGTGGAGAGAAGTGTGGGCGAGGCTTGCACCACCAAAAGTGGAGGTTTTTGTTTGGCAGTTAATGAAAGGAAGAATAGTGTGTAAAGAGGAACTCGTCAAGAGGAATCTGCTTCATAGGGAGGCGGCTGTGTGTAACGTGTGTAACAATGATGTTGAATCTGTAAATCACCTCTTTTTTATATGCAGAGCTGTTTGGGATGTGTGGTGCATGTGGCTAGCGGATTGGGGCATTATTTCTTGCTTTCCAGGGGATGCGCCTGCTTTCTTTTTAGCTTGGAATAATTGTCCTGTCGACATTGCTAGAAGAAAAGTATGGAAGATGTCCTTTTTCACCATTGTTTGGTCCATTTGGCTGTATAAGAACAAGATGGTTTTTGATGGATTAACTTGGGATGCCTGTAAAGTGTTGGAGATTATCAAAATTAGAATGGCATGGTGGGTAAAGTCTAAAGGGCCCCAGGATAATTTGGACACTCTTAAGATTGTGAGATTTTCGCTCCTTGTTGCTATTCCAACAAAAAGAGATAAGGTTAAAGTCCAGGTTCAATGGAAGATTCCTCCAAATGGGTGGTTAAAATTTAACACTGATGGAGCTGCTAGGGACTACCCCGGTCCTCTTGGCATTGGGGGTGTGTTGAGAAATGAGAAAGGTATGGTGAAAATGCTTTTCTCCAAAACAGGGGATTGGGATGATGCCAATCTTACGAAAATGTTAGCTATTCAAGAAGCTTTAATTCTTTTTATGGTGATAGGTTGGTGTCATCCGTTTGGGTTAATCATTGAAACTGATTCTATAAATGCTGTTACTTGGGTCTCAAAACCACTTTCCTCTCCATGGCGCCTTAGAAATCTAGTGCTAAAAATCAAAGCTCTGTTGAGTAAGATTCCTAAATGGCAGATTATTCACACTCCGAGATCTGGGAATGAACTAGCAGACAGCCTTACCAAACTGGGGGTGGAAAGAGCCACAGACCTGTTGCAAGTTATCCCTTAATTGTCATGGTTTGCTTTTGTCTACTTCGCTTGACTTCCTCACGGAGTCGATGGCTCTTTTATGCTTCAAGAACAGGATTTGTGTGTCCAGAGGTATTAATGTGGTCATGGTTTTCAGCCTTGTCGATGGTGGTCCTCTGTGCCTAGGGACGTCTTGATGTGTTGGTCTTTGTAAATATGTGAGTTTTGAATTTTGTTGTTCTTGTTCTTTGCTTGGTGCGGCAAGAGAAGGAAACAGGCACGCTGGTTATGTTTCCTTGTCTTACTGACTCTTCCTTTGTTTTTAATCTTTTGGGCTGGTGGGGATGTGTTGCCTTAGGGCTTTTTGTAAATGTTTAGGTGGATGGTTTAAGGGCAAGGTTGGGTGCTGGTATTTTTTGCCTACCAGTATGTGATCAGAGGGTTAAGACTGTGTTCTTTCCAGTTTTGAACCTTTTCTGTTTGTACATGAACATCCTTTCTTTATGAATGAACCTTAATTTTCAAAAAAAAAATGGAAGTTCCAAGTCTCAACTTAAGCTTCCCTACATCAGTGCAACTGCCACTGCCGAATTATGGAAAACGGGCGTTTCCTCAAAGTGCAAATGCAGTGGAGGTAAGCTATGTAGAGAGGTGGAAAAGAAAGGGTAAAAAAATTTTGATATTATGATATGTATGGATATCGCATCTAGGAGAAGAAATTAGGGACAAGCTGGCGGATTCTGTTTACCGCCAGATGTGACTTTCACATTCAGACATGAAGCTGACAGGGTTGAATTTTGCATGCGTTTGCTTTTGCGGACGCTCTTATAGGCCAAATCGATGTCAACCAATTGAACACCTTGGCAGGGGACTTCGGAGCTGCATGACAAAGAGACTGCAACTGGTGATTTTGAGGTGCCCCTGATGTTCTTGTAATGGACATCACTAACTTTCACCCGTGATGGCTGCGCATAACAAAACAGGAGTTTAAAATACTTAAATCACCGCAGAATAATTATGATCGTAAGTAGTAAAAGTTTGTGAAAGAATTGCAAATTGTGTTTCTGCATTACCGCACTCTTATGGGAGCCATAATTCTGATCTATGATAATGGGATTTTGAACCATATCCATTACAATGTCTTGAAAAGTGATGCTTGAAGCTTGGCTTGGAGGTGATCCAGGCCAGGTCTTGATCCTCACACCATTGGTGGTGTTAGATAACGTGCAATTTTTAACAACAATCCCACTTACGTCCTCCTCGTCTTTGTACTTGCCCAGGCTACCAATACTATTGCAAGCCCGAAATTGAAGAAAGAAAAAGCCAAAGGAACATTCAGAATTTTCAGAAGTAAATTCTACTATGGTAATCTATAATTGTTACCTTATGCCATGTCCTGGACCACAAAAAACACTGGAGATGGAGATGTTGGTCGCTCCTTGTCCAATGGAAATGCAGTCATCACCGGTTCCAATGTTGCTGTTAGTTATATTAACAAAACTGGAACTGCCTATATGAATGCCATCGGTATTCGGGCTTTTTGCAGGAGCAGTGATATTCAGGTCATGAACTGTTATATTAGCACTGCGTGTGATGAACATGTGGAATGATTTTGCATTTACGGAACTGATCCCATTGACAACAGAATTATTCACTCTGTGGAATTTAATTGACTGCACCAAATCAGGAAAGGTTACAAGGAGAATTAGTTATTAAATCACCAAAAGTGCTTGAAGAATGCTAACGGCATTCAAAAATGTTTATTGCTTAATAATTACATTAATTAACTGATATTGCTTACCACTGGTAGAAGTTGGCACCCGGAGTTGTGGCTACAGTCATTATATCCCCATACAGAGGCTCCCTGGCCATCGATAGTTCCACTGCCGGTAATGATCAAGCCATCAATTAACTCGAACAGGATCCACTCAGCTGTAGGATATTCGCTGATATCTGTCGTCGCTTTTATGGTTCCTTCAATTTTGACAGTTATAGGATTTGAGCTTTTGCATGGCCCCTGAAAAACCACCTGCCCAGTCAGATATGTTCCTCGTGGGATAACTAGCGTCGCTGGAGCACTAGCGCTGCATGCTGCCTTCCAAGCTTTAACGAACGGCTGCATAGAGAAGATATTTCAAGGTTAATTCTGTATATCCGGAACTTGCTAGGTCAATTCAATTGGAAGGTCCAATGCATGTGAGGGCATGGAATACTGATATCTAGCTTCCATTGCTCAAATTCATGTAGACAAGCTGATGCGTGCCTCATCTCCTAGGTCAGACTCACCTCAAAGTTATCGGTCTTGCCATCTGCCTTGGCACCATATGTCATAACATCAAAAACTGTGGCATCAGCATCAGCATCAGCAAGATTGCGACGGACACGGAAACCATGCCGGCGACCCTCAGGTACTGCACCTTCGGCCACGAAGGAGAGCAAGGCTAAGCCTAACAAAACTACAGTTTTAACCTTGCATCTTCCAGCAATGGCCATGGTAACCGTGTACACGGCGCCTTATATATAATACCACAGTTTTTGGTGTGTATAAACACCACAATAGAATCCATCTGAGATTCCGAAGTTATATTTTTGTGCGCTCAAACTATCTTTAGCAAATTCTTACAAGATTAGACCGCGGTGGAATTCCTGGTCTTTGGTTTCTCCATGTTTATAGTACGTATCTTCGCTGGATTTAGCACCACTATATCTGCGCATATGTTGAAGCCACAAACATCGAAAACAAAACTGGTACGTAGTTTTATTTCTCAAAACATCTTTTTTTTTTTACTTATTAATTATGAAATAAATCTTTTCTAATACTGAAACAAAAACATATAGTATTCTATATGATAAAACTAATCTCCATATAAATTCAATATCTTTACTAGCTAATATTCAAACTAACTGCTCACTGAATTTGGTTTGTTGATGAAATTACATAAAAGCCTAATAACATAATTAAAATTAACATATAAAATAAGATTATATTAATTATTTAATTTATTTATTTCACATCCACATAAAAGGAAAATAAAAAAATCTCTTTTATTTACCTTTGCAAATTCTAATACTACTAATTTTTATGTAAATATTATTAATTATTAAATAATTTTTTATTAACTGGTGACACTTATTCAAACAATAATTTATATATGAGAATAAAATTTTATTAACTGGTGACACTAATTCAAGCAGTATTTTTAATTATTAAATAATCCATATGTTTGCTTGGTACTGCCACAGGAACAAAAAAGCAGAAGGGAGGAGTTTAAGAGACTCAGTGAGAGAGTTGAGAGAGAAAGAAAATGATTTTGTTATGAAATAAATTTGAAAAGAGCAATTATAAGCGAAATATAAGAAAAAATTTTAAAAAGAAAGAAAGAATTTAAAAAGAGTAAGAAGATCTTATTAAGTATATATTTACAAATGAAGTGAGAGACCTATTTATAGGCCAACAATCTTTTGAATCATAATTATAATATAATTCTATCTAAGAGTTTAAATCATATTACATTTCTTGTATCTTGCCTATTAGGTTGTTTAATTTGATTTGCACTTCTTATAAAATAATGGACATTCGCATATTTGTTCATAATAATTTTATTTTTTAGGTAATTAAATATTATAACTTATTGACATTCATTTTTAAGTATCTAAAAAGCTTTTAATTTATTTATTAATAATATGACATTTTATGATTAACAATATATTATTAATGCATAAAATATAAATCTTAACTCAATTAATAAATTTTGAAATATATCGGAATCAAAATAATAAACTATCATGTACAGAATATGGAATACAAAAAATCAGGAACCCTCCATATGATAGAATATGGAGGTAGACTATATGTAGCAGGGCGCACTTGCAAAAATGAACTCTCGCGATGTTAAAACAGTGACTAATCAGAAAGCTCTATCATCTATATTTAAAAGGATTTCATATATAATGATATTATAGACATTTTAATATGGAGATAACAGATAATTACAAGAAATCAAATAGGTAATCCTAGTAGAAATGGCATCATAAAGCCAAGACATTTTAATCTGCAAGTAGATTTGAAATCAACACAAAGTTCATTAAAAAAATAAAAAGAGAGACTAATAAAGCTTATGACGAATTAGTGTATGTGTGGGTTTCTTGTGGCCACGATGCTCTACTACCACCACTCCATGAAATATTTTGGCTGCACGGTAACAATCCATGTCATCACGAGTGTCACCACCTAGAACACCTGCAGGCTGAGGACGGGGTTGGAAATGATGCTGGGAGCTTTGGTCAAGAGGAGGCCCAGTTTTTCTTCCAAGGCCTTCCTCCAGCAAAGCAAAGGCTTCAATCCCAATTCTTTCAAGGTCACTTGGACGTGCCATTTCACTCAATTTGCTCTCTCTGCTTCAGTAGAAATGTTGTCTTGGCTACGCTATGTATAAGGCCAAAGAAGCACGACCCTTTTATAGCATTCTTCTTGTTGGAATCTTCATTTTCAAATTCGTATAAGGAAGCCTAACTTACTTTCGGTGGCCTTTCACGTGGTGCTGCAAATGAAAATTCGAGCCCATCCCTACATATGTTTGTGACGTTATGGTCAAGTCAGTCAATAGTCAGCAGGATTCTTCGGGAACTTATCTCTTCCTATCTGAACTAAATAATTGTTGGAAAAACACCCACATTGTCGATGCTTCTGGTATGAGGAAGCCAATTAAAAGCTTGGAGGAGAGAACAAAGAATAAGGGATCTGGAACAAGTTGTATAAGAATGTACTGATTAGATTCCAGTTCCACCCTCGCCTCTTTATTCGGATTTCATCCAATAGTTTTGGCTTGCTGGGAAAAGGCTGTGGTAGAAGGTAGAATATGGATAAGAACACCTGGAGTGCTGGGTAGGGATATGAAAGAGAATACCATCAATTTTTGAATGTCCATTTAATTCAAAGTTTGTAGTTGACGGGTTAAAATTGTGCTAGGATTCTACTGTAAACGCCGAGATTGAATTTTATTTTCTTTAGACTGCAATACTGGATGCGGGGTTAATGAACGTGGACTAACTGTCTCCGTAAAGTAGCCCAGCCCACAAATGTTTGCTTTTCGTTATTCCAATTTTCAAATTTCATTAATTTTTGCCTTAAATTATAAATGTAATGCTTAAATAAGTTCTTAAATTATTAAAAAAATAATTTTTTATTTTTTTATTTCATTCAATTAAGTCAATGTATTTTTATTTTAAGTCAAATAAATTTTTATGATTATTAACTGACTAATTATCATTAATTAAAATATCACTTGTAATTTTATATTCACATAGACATCAACATTAATGTGAAGATTAAAAAATATCACATGTTTATCTTATCATGTTAAATTAATATGTTACGTTATTATCAATTATAATATGCCAACATGTTATATCATTATTAATTATTTTATATTAGTATGTCACGTTTATTATAAAATAATAAAAAATATTTCTACTAAATCAATCACTAGTCAAAAAAACTTATTTAATTCAAAATAAAAATATAAATATTTAATTAAATATAATAAAAATATAAAAACTTATTTAAATTTTTTTAAATAATTTAAAATTTTTTTGAATATTATATACCTAAACTATAACCTTAAAAAATCATGTAGGTGTCAAATATACTAATTAGGGTCATTGTAGCAGAAATTCTTCACTTTCTTGATGACTTGAGCAGCAGGAATTTGCGTTCCCTAGTTAATTTCCATGATGCACCAGAACTCGGAGATGACAGATGGGGAGTTCAAGGCCGCCGTGACGAGCGGCTTTTCTTTAACGGTCCTTTGGGCTCCTTGCCCAACCTTTATCCAAATTTAAACAAAAGTTATTTGAACTTGTGACCAATCGCCAATCGGTACCTTAATTAGCGCGATTTAATTAAAGATTATTTAATAGAAACAGAGGTCAATCAATGATTCGTGACCAAACTATTAAAACACCCTAGCTTTATCAGTTTCTCTAGCTATAATATGCTATTAACGATTAATAATGAAATCTTGGAGCAAATCCTGTGGGCACTTTGGATCCTTGTGATCTATCATCAATTTTAAAGCAAATCACGATCCAAAATAGTATTTTCTGTCATGATTTTCCTAGGATTCCTCGTAATTATTGCAATCCAGTGATCCATCATCCTTTAGTTTTTTCGTACTCGGCTGTGTATAGAGAGATCAACAAAGATATCATTAATCGACCCACTGAAATGAGCATAGAAAATGCGAAGTTCCATCCCAAAACTGACAACCCAACTCAAAAGAACAAACAAGCTCAACCCATCACGAGCTTCCAGCTAAACTTTAAAGCATCCTCCAGAAACGACGAGAGAATCGGACAGTTAGAAGAAGAGAACAAGTAAACATCCAGCAATAAACCATCAACACCAGCCACCTCAATTTTGAGGTCTGTTGACACCCATTTTTGACAAATTGTCTGCTCATGAATTAGCCTTTATGGGAATTTTAGAGAATTGGACGAATTTGATTTTCCTCGAACAAACCTCAATGATGTTTAAGGCAGACCTGAGTTGCCAACGTACCCTTTCACCGTTCCTTGCCCGAGACAATGCATTTGCTGAGTCATTTTCATCTATTTGAAAAAGAAATGGAGTAATTAATCGGACTACTCCTGTTTTCTTCAATGATTATCCATAATCTTGACAATCTAAGAAATCTTGGAAAGACTAGGAGTTGGGACCAGGGGTTGGAAGTGACATTTTTGTAAGGCTGGAACACTACCAGCCCTAGCATCCCAGGACACGTGTGTCGTTACTCTCCGCACCAAAAATCCCATTGCATCCAACTCTGTGTGGCCTCCACGTTGTCCATTGTGCGTGGGTGCCAAATTTAATAGCGAGGAAACAAAAAAACGAAGAAACGTAAAATAACTGAGTCAAAACAAAGAGTTCAGGCGAAACGGAAACTAGTAAACAAAGAATAATCCACCTATATTTACATTGATAACTATGAGTGGCATTCCAAATCTCGACCATCGAATCAAAATGAAATTAAAGAGTGAGAGTAAATTTAACTGCGTTTAATTGTGCACAATTGCCCATTAATTTTACGATCTCACTTGGACTTTGAATATTACTTATTACTAGAGATAATGTAATCTAATGGGCATTAGAGTACACGATCATTGGGGACCTGTTTGGATAAGGATGGCCGAACAAATAATAAAAGCATTAGAGGATAATAGGACCACTTTTCAAAAGTTTAACGTTTTGTGTGTGTGACCCTCGCAGCCTCACTTCACTATTCAAAAGAACAAGGTTTTGCAAAGTTAAGATAGGTTTTAGCCTTCAGAAATCAGCTGGCCATTGATGGTTTTCCGGTGGTGGACCAAAGTGGGGTCATAAGCTGCCAAGTTTATTGTGGTTGGATACAGACATAATATAATATATTCTCAAAAGAGTTGTGTTAATTTGTCTTATATTTATTATTTCACGTAATTTCTTTTATCGTTTGATATTGAATTACATTTTAAGAATTAATATCTTTTTTGTTATGAAATATAAATTGAAAGAATAACTATAAGAGAAAAATTTTATTCAAGTGTGTATTCACAAATAAAATAAGAGAGATATTAATAACCTTTAAATCTTAATCTTAATCTAATTTAATATATATTTAAATCTAGATATAAATAATTAAATGTGTCTAGTCTATTACGTTGTTTGACTTAATTTGAACATTTTGAGTAATATAATGGACATTCACACAGATATCCATAGCATTCCTCTTGAGTGTTAATATGTCTCATTAAAATCTTATTAGGAAAAAAACCTAATGGAAAAAAATCTAGGTGAAAGAAAAAAAGTATAAAATTCTTTTCAAAAGTACACTTTTGAAATATTGTCTCATTAAAAACTTTACCAAAAACAACCCAGTAGGAAAGCCCTTGATGAAGGAAAAAATTATAATGTGTATTTTACTCTCCTATGACTGCATTATTTAAAATCTTTAAAACGGCGCATTTCAAATTTTATATCAACTTTTCAAATGTTGCAAAAAAAAGAGCTTTGGTGAATAAATTTGTTAAATTGTCACATTAACGAATTTGTTGAACACCAATATCTCTTTTTTCTTGGAGATTATGAGTGAAGAGGAATTTTGATGAAATATGTTTTGTTCTATCACCTTTAATGTATCCTTCATTTAACTGTACTATACAAGCAATATTATTTTCATATAACATTGTTAGAATTTTGTTCTTGGTTGATAATTCACACGTTTCTCGAATATGTTGAGCTATAGATTTTAACTAGACATATTCACGACTTCCCTCATGAATTGCTAAAATTTCTACATGATTAAAAAAAATAACAACTATAATTTGTTTTATAAAATACTATGAAATAATCATACCTCCATATTTGAATAAATAAGCTATCTAGGATCGAGTTTTGTGTAGATTATATAAATATTCTGCATCTGCATAACCAATTAAATTTGATTTTGAGACATTTGAGTAATATAAGTTCATATCCATTGTTCTTCAGAGATATCGAAGTATATGTTTAATTCTATTCCAATATCATTGAGTTGCAGAATAACTATATATTACTAATAAATTTACAGAAAATGATATATTAAGTCGTGTATTACTATATAGATATATTAATACTCCAATTGTATTAAGATATGATACTTTAAGATTAAAAAGTTCAAAATATATTAGTGCTCCAATTGTATTAAGGTATGGTACTTCAAGATTAAAAAGTTCTTCATCATCCTTACGAGATCGGAAATGGTAAATGGTTCATGTTCACATCTAGTGACCTTACAACTATTAGTAAACTCAATAGATGTTCTTTGTCCATATAAAATCATTTTAACACTTTTGCTATATAATTTGATTAATTAAAAAAATTCTATTTTTTAAGTGTTTAATCTGAATATCCAAATAAAATTTTA
Source organism: Theobroma cacao (assembly GCF_000208745.1). Taxonomy (NCBI): domain Eukaryota; kingdom Viridiplantae; phylum Streptophyta; class Magnoliopsida; order Malvales; family Malvaceae; genus Theobroma; species Theobroma cacao. The sequence continues at coordinate 31,461,414 of NC_030850.1, read as the reverse complement.
TTTTTCCAAGATCTTTCATCTCAACTTATTTCTTTAAGTAACCCAGGACTTTTGATAACTCTTTAAGAATTTCAATAATATTCAAGTTATCAATATAAATTGCAATTATGAGAAATTCATATCCGAATCTTTTTATAAAACACATGGGCATATAAAATCATTTTTATAGTTTTTTTTAACAAATATTCACTAAGATGATTATATCACATGCATCTAGATTCTTTTAATCCATATATTTATTTATTTATTTTGATCAAATAAATTTTTAAAAATTGGGTACGTGCTTCAAGTAATTTAAATCCTTTAGGGATTTTCATATAGATATCAATATCAAGTGAGCCATATAAATAGGATGTAGTTACATTCCTTAGAAGCATTTCAATTTTCTCATATATTTTTAAACTAACTAAATATAAAAATGTAGCACCTGAGTATTTAGCTCATTAGTTAGTGTATGATCCACATGCCTAAAGAACAGGGTTCGAATCCTCTCTCCCCCAATTATAGAAAAAAAAACTAAATATAAAATGTAATTGCATCCACCACAGGAGAATATGTCTCTTTATAATCAATACTAGGTTTTTAGTTAAAACCTTGTGCAATAAGTCATGCTTTTTATCTCACAATCTCATTTTTCTCATTTCGTTTTTGTACAAATACCAGTTTATATCGCATTGGTTTTACACCATTTGGTATATGGACTACAAGTCTAAAAACTTTATGTTTTGCAAGTGAATTCAATTTCACCTTGCTGGAATTCGACCTCATGCTCAAACATGAAAAATAATTAATAATTAAAATAGTAACACAATGGAAAAATAAAATAATATTTAATCAGAGAAACAGTCAAATCCTACAGGATCAATGTTTGTATTTTTCATGTAACTTTTAAATTAATAATGAACACTCATAAGTTTAAGAGTTACATATCTTATTATGGATATCGTAATTAAGAGCCAATTAAATCCAAATATTTGCTTTTTCACCTTTAGGATTTGTTAAATCTTTAGCCACCCAAGTGTTTGGCATCTAACAATAATCCACACAGTGACTGAATAAGACATTCTCAAAGGTAGGATTTTTACTTATGCTAGCAAGTATTGTTTCTAAAACAAAATGACCAAAAATTCTTGCTAAATCTTATTTTTGTTAGACAAAGAAAATTATTTTTCTTTTCTTATTTTATGAAACAGCTGAGAAGTGGTTTTTTAAGACTTCCAATTCTAGTTTGCTAATATAATATATTTATATAGCCAAACTAATTTGTAACTCTAAATACAACAGTTGTATTTTAATTTAATTAAGTTTCTGAAAACTTAATTAATTTTTCACTTTATTTAAGTCTCTTTCAATTAAGTTCAACTTAATTAATTATCCTTATTTAATCTCAATCATGTCACTTAATGTGTGTGACCCATTAGGCTTCTAACATGTTGGCAATAACTATAAATTATAATCAAATATCAATTTAATAATTAATTTATATTTATAAATCATGAACAACATCTAGCAATACATCATGACCACCAAAATGTTAAAATAGTCAATTAAAAATTTTAATAAAACCCTTCAGTAATAAGCCTAACAGTGCAATACGGTCCTTTCATCAAATATCTTGAATATGTCATTAAGCATGGCTCGGTGTCTACGTATGACATTTCATATTAGTTCTCATCATTCATAACTAACCTTATGAATTTAGGAAACTAATTTTTCTCAAATTCATCATACTTTGGCCAAAGACTTCATACAAGTTAATCAAGACTTGAGAACAAGTGAGATACATCCCCTCATATCACTTACGGTGATGAATTCTCTCTTGACCACTCATTCACTTTCGCATGCTTCTTGGCATACCCAAAAACACCATGTTTAGGCATCTGGTTGCTTCCAAACCTGTAGGGGTGAAATCAAAGTATGTCATTCCTCATACAAGATGACCTAGTGTCTCAAGTCTAATGACTAATTGCACGACTATCACATGAGAACATTTTTCATAGACATTTAAGGGAAATATCAAATGGAGTTCTCATAGTGGGTCATGTTCAGTCAACTTGTTCTTTAACAAGTACCTACACGTTATCCTCAAGTATCCCATATACTTCAATCTATGAGATCGATTGCTTACTTTTCAAGTAAGAAGGATTAATATGTACCAATCTTTGAGCATTGTCAATACCTTGTCTTGATAATACAATGACTAGGAACAATTTTAGGAACATGGCTTTGATGCATAGTGATCTCATAACTGTAACAACTTTACAATTCTCTTGCAATGTCTTTATGTTCCATGGGCTTCATCCAATTAGTACTTAACTCCTTATTATTGAACTAACATGAAGAAAAACATTTATCACATATAATTATGCGATTAAATATGCATTAAATGATAATATATATATAAATATTTCTTGACCAATCCAATTGGCTCAAGGGCATATACCAACACACCTTGACTAATTATTTCTATGTCTACATTCTTCAATAGATGAAGGCTCAATATCTTCATTTTTTTTATAATATTGAGCGTTACATTATATGCAAAAATATCGTTGACGTTTATTTCATTCTAGTTTTATCTTTTCACGTCATGGCATAATTTATTAAGATCTATTCATTTTTAATGATTTCAGGTACCTAAATTTCTTTTAGAATTTTATCAATTATATTAAGGGTATTTTTTGGAGTTTATGTTTTCTCTTTTTGATCATCTTGTATATTTGCTCATTTTCTTTTTCGAGGATTATCTTTAAAGCTTATTGGTTTCTCACGCCTCTAACGTGCCTTGTCCTATAAGGACATCAATTGAATAAGAGTATTTGCAATTGATATATGAGATTTAGTTACTCTTTTTAGGTCAGTAAATACATCTAGCAACTGATTTGCTATATTTTTCTAAATGATTTATCTTTTGAACTTCAAGTTCACATTAATTTGTGCGATGATCAAAACTAAATAATAATAATGTATTCCAAGAAATTTCTATTTTCAGTTGCTTATTTTATCTCTTTAATGTTAAAAAATTTGTTTCATCAAAACGAGAATAAATAAACCTTACCTTGAATAAATTTCTTATTAATGGCTCTAAATATTTAATTATAAATGAAGATTTATATCCAACATATATTCTTAATCTTCTTTGAGGATTCATATTTGTGTATTGTGGTATAACAATTGGGACATATACCGCACATTAAAAAAATTCTTAAATAGGAAATATTTGGTTTCTAATTATAAACCAATTGTATAGGACAAAATTTATGATAAATCGTTGGCTTGATATGTAAAAGTGCTGCTACATGCAAAATGGCATGCCTCTAAGTAAAAATAAGGAGTTTAGTTTTTTTAAACAATGACCTTACAATTAGTTGGAAGTGTTTAATAAATGATTTTGTTGAACCGTTCTATATGTGAACATGAGCAACAAGCTATTTAACAGTTAATCCAACTAATATGAAATATTCATTGAAGGCTTGAAATATAAATTCACCAACATCGCTAGACGAGTAGTCTTGATTGCATAATTAGAAAAATGAGGTTGCAAACAAATAATTTAGGTGAGTAATTTTGCAAATGTCAAATTGTAAGTTAATAATAAATACACATGTTACCATCTAGTTGATGCATTGATTAAAACCACAAAATATTCAAATGGTCCACATATAACACCTTGAATAAGTTTAAAAAATATAGGAGATTTAGTCCCAAGTTTAGCTAGTGATAGACTTATAATTAATTTACCTTAAAAGCAAACAAAGAATGAGAATTCATCAAATTGAAAAACCTTATAGTTTTTCAATGGATGATCACATGAAGTTTTATTAATTTTTTGCATCAATATTGATCCGAGATAGCCCAATCGATTATGCCAAACACTCAAATTATTAGTAAACTTCTGGTTTACTATAACATGAGTTTTAATCATTTTAATTTTCATGTAACACAAATCAGATGATAAAGCGAGTAATTTTGTTCAATATACATTTCTTACTAAAGATAATAGATGTAATATAAAGGTATTCATTATCTCTTTCGTTCGTTGTTTCAATATTATATCTATTTAGACGAATATCTTTAAAACTTAATAATTTTTTTTGAAAACTTACTATAAAATAATGCATTCTCTATTATTAATTTCGTTCCTCTAGGTAGTAAAATATTGCTCTTCCGAAACCTCCAATTAATCTTGTACTATCATATGAATATCAATATTTGTCTTTAATAAAATAAAAAAAATACAATAAGAAATGTACAAGTTAACATAAAAAAACATTAAATACAAAATTTATTATTAAAATATATAATAAGAACATATCATTTAAATATAATAAGAACATATAAAAGCATATTTATAATAAAGTTATACTCAAACAAACCACAAACTATTAAGAAATTTCATGGATATTTCAATTATCAATCAAATGATCAATTCCTTAAGGGTGGACAAAAAAAATCAAACAACATCTTGTGTGTTACATTAATTTTGTCATAGTTAAAATTATCTTGAACAAAATCTATTTCAATAAAGTTCAACAAGATGTCTCAACATACAATAAGTACACAACCAATGGCTTTTCATGTTACATTGATGACAGATATTTTCTACATTCCTTTTATTCTATTTATTTGTATCTTTTTCTTATATTTTTTCGTTACTCATCTATTTTTAGTGGATAAAAGTATCCATCTACCTTTAGTGGGTAGAGATATTCTTAAAATAATAATTAGTATAACCACCATGATTGTAATTATCATAACGACCTCTTCCACATCTATAATCATAATTATTAAATTATGTTGCATTCACTTCAAGAAATGGATGAAGTTCATGATTTTTCATTAATAACTTATTATTTTGTTCAACCACAAAAAGACATGAAATCTGAAATAAAACATACTCCATATTTTCATGCTCAACTTGATTTAATAAATCAAGAGACAAAATATAATAAATACTACATGATAGCAAATTCATATTAAAACTGATTTTTAGAGAATGAAAATACTAAAAAGATATTAAGTCACTTGATTTGCTAAAACCAAAATTCAAAGACCAATAATTGAAATCAAATTAAATAATATCAACTAAATAATATCAAAACGAATTGTGTTGATAACATGTTATGAAATATAAACTGAAAGAACAACTATAAAATAATTAATAAATTAAAAAATATTTTATTAAATGTGTATTTACAAATGAAAGGAGGGGCTATTTATAGGCTAATAATTTCTTAAATTCTAATCTTAATCTAATTTGATCCATATCCAAATCTATATATATAATCAACTCTAAGAGTTGAAATCAGATTATACTTCTTGTGTCTAGCTTAACTATTTGACTTGATTTGAATTTCTTAAATCGTAACATAATATACATTCATACATATATTAATAACATTTTCAATCATATTAAAATTTATTCAATTTTAATATTTTCTCTTTTAAAATTCAAAATAAGATGAATTCGTTGTTTATGCTTTACAGGACACTCTAAACTTTGTCGAAATTGATCTATGCATTCAATTTCCTATGAAATGTCCACGACGAGCTTGTACTTTCTTTTTTTTTTTTTTGCAAACAGTTGTACTTCCTATGAAAGGTCCCCCACGGCAAAACCATTAATGGCAAGCTGATTTCTTTTTCCTAAGAGCATTTAATAGTTAAAAAGTACTGAATAAAGCATTATTTATTATATATATATATATATATTTATATATACACTTGTTTAAGTACATTGACTATAGAGTTATATTTCATGATGATAACTAAAAATTAAGACATTAACAAATTAGTAAATATTTTAATTAAATAAAAATATTTTCATTGTATTGAGAATTAATTAATTAATAATAGGAAGAACCTCTTTAACATATTACTAATGATGACATTCGGATGTGATAAGCTGTGAGATCTTAGCCCTTTATTAAACTCCATCATGACATTATCTGATTTTATTTCCTCGGGAAAAAAATACTAACTATTAGCAATAGTAGCATACTAAAACCTTTTACACTTATGTTCAATAATTAAGTCCGATGATAGTAGTTTGAACTTTGACCATGTAATATTTGTTATTAAAGTAAATTAAGATTATTAGTTATTAATTGCCCCCTGAATAAATTGTCTTTATTAGCTAATCCTATCATAATTAGACATTAGATGGGGATTAGTTTTATGGTCTCCAAAGTATTACGTATGAAGCATATCTTTTTCTAGATCCATTTATTCCACTTGATGATATGGCAAGTTAGATATTATTTAATTACCCTTAATTTTCGACGTGTCATAATTCTAATGAACGTGCAATAAAATAACACTTTCTATTACAGTAGTCATTACTTTGCTGTCATGGTTCTCAAGATGGCTTGGCTGATTTATTGAGAAAAAAATGTCGCTCTCACAGAAAAAAAAAAAAGCACGAGTTTTTCTTTTGTAACAATCCGCTTTGTCCGCCACTTCCTCTTGCTTAGCTATATATCTAACCGCCCGCTTCTTCTCCAGAGTTCACTCAAGTCATTGATTTCTTATCAGAATTCCATTTCTCTTCTATTTCTTTCACTTTTTGACAAATTATTTCCGTCGTAAACGCAGAGCTTCGGAAAGTTTGATCATGGCGAATCCTAAGCTCGGTCGAATTCCAAGCATCAGGGAGCGCGTGGAAGACACGCTTTCCGCTCATCGTAATGAGCTCGTCTCTCTTCTCTCCAGGTTCTCCTCTCCACTTATTGCCCTGTTCGCTTTAAATTTTTCGGTTTTTTGAATTTTTAGTAGTATTTGTTTGGTTTCTGAGAAAATTGTGAAGGAAAAGAAAAATGTTACTTAAGTTTAGGGTTGTGGAATTTGAAGGTATGTGGCACAGGGCAAAGGCATACTGCAACCTCATACATTGATCGATGAGCTGGATAATATTATAGGTGACGATCAAGCAAGGCAGAGGCTTAGTGATGGTCCCTTTAGCGAAGTCCTTAAATCTGCACAGGTCATTTTCCTCTCTCTCTCTCTCTCTTATTATATTATATTTAATAGAAAAAAACACGGTTTAGTTATTTATTTATTTTTCCTTCGCAATTCATGAGGCGGTGATTCAGTAAAAAAATTCATTATTTAATCTAAACAATTTTTTCAATGCTTAAAATTTAGTTGCTGTTCAATTTTTATTTCCTTTTTATTCCCATTTCCTAAATATACGGTAATTTAATTTACAGTCGAATTTTGTGGTGTTTTATGTTCTTTACTTACGTCGATTGCTGTGTCTTTAATAGAGTCTATATAAATTGAACTTCATTGGCAGTTCTATTTAATGCTTACGCCTTACTTTCACTGTTTATACTAAGTAAGGTTTTGATCTCAGTCAAATGGAGTTTGGGATCTTGAATTTTAAGTTATACTTATTTTGATATACTAAATTTTAAGTTTTCATTGTTTTGGTTGACTATAGGAGGCCATAGTTCTGCCCCCATATGTGGCTATAGCAGTTCGTCCAAGACCTGGTGTTTGGGAATTCGTACGAGTCAATGTTCATGAACTCAGCGTGGAGCAACTGAGTGTTTCTGAATATCTTCGCTTCAAAGAAGCACTTGCAGATGGGGAGTAAGCATCTTTTCTGTTCTTTGTAATTTGTCTTTGTTGTTTCTTTGACATCAAATTATATGGTTATATTTCCTAGCTCATAAATCATTGAGCATGTCATTGTTAATTTTTGGTTTTTGTATCTTTACGCATTTCTTAGGGATAACAAACATTTTGTGCTTGAGCTTGATTTTGAGCCATTCAATGCATCCTTCCCTCGGCCCAACCGTTCTTCTTCCATTGGCAATGGTGTTCAATTCCTCAATCGTCACCTTTCTTCAATCATGTTCCGTAACAAAGACTGTTTGGAGCCATTGCTTAATTTCCTGAGAGCACACAAATATAAAGGACATGTAAGTGTTTGTCAAATGGGTTAAATCATTTTCACTCTTAGTTATTTGGTTTGTCTATATCATACATCTATTATCCTTATATGTTACCCTTGGCATTTACTATAATTGCAGTTCTGTGATTCATGTCTTATGTTCCTTCAATTTTTAGAAAAAATATTATGTGGCTTGTGGTTCACTTGGTGAGGGTTTAATGGATATGGAAAGGAACATGTGGGAGTATTTATTTTGTAATGAAAAGCTTATAGCAAGATGAATAAGTGAAGGTCTGTATGTAGGCATTGATGTTGAATGATCGTATACAAAGCATACTTCGACTTCAAGCTGCTCTGGCAAAGGCAGAAGATCATCTTTCTAAGCTTCCACCTGATGCACCCTATTCTGAGTTTGAATATGTGTAAGTTTCTGTTCTTTCTGGGTATATATGCAAACATAGACATGTGTGTGTGTGTGTGTGTGTGTGTGTGTGTATTTGCTTCAAGGAGGAGTCTTAGAAGAGCACTAAAGTTGTTGACATCTCTGCTTTTCCTTCTTGTATGAACGCAGATTACAAGGAATGGGTTTTGAGAGAGGTTGGGGAGATACTGCAGTACATGTTCTGGAGATGATGCATCTTCTCTTGGACATCCTTCAGGCTCCTGATCCCTCTACGTTAGAGACATTCCTTGGGAGAGTACCAATGGTGTTTAATGTCGTCATTCTGTCTCCACATGGATACTTTGGGCAAGCAAATGTTTTAGGTTTGCCTGACACTGGTGGACAGGTTTGTTGTGAATGCTGAAAGCATTGAAATGTTTTTAGATTTTTGTTCATCAAGGAATTAAATCTTCGATCTTCCTTTTGATGTGCATGACTACTGCTTATTTATAATATATTGAATAATTTATATCGAATTATCATCTTTAAGATTTCCATTTTTCCTATGTAATGAGCAGGTTGTTTATATATTGGACCAAGTGCGTGCCTTAGAGAATGAAATGCTTCTTAGGATACAGAGGCAAGGACTTGATATTACTCCCAGAATTCTTATTGTAAGTATACCTACATCTAGTCAAGATTGGTGTATTTCAATTTACAATATTTGTATTTGCTTGTGTAAATTTGACATATTTTTCCTGGTTGTTCAAGGTGACCAGGTTAATACCTGATGCAAAGGGAACCACCTGCAACCAGCGGCTGGAAAGAGTCAGTGGGACAGAACATACTCATATTCTGCGAGTTCCTTTTAGATCAGAAAAAGGAATTCTTCGTAAATGGATATCAAGATTTGATGTATGGCCTTATCTGGAGACTTTTGCTGAGGTAAAATCATTTTGACTTTCAAATTGTCGAAGGCTTTTGCTTATTATTTTGGAAGAAAATAAATGATGAAGTTTTTTAGTAATCACATTGTGTTTTAGAGGTACATTGTCTTTATGTTTTTATATTAGTTTCTATCTTGCTTTCTTTAACATCTTTCATAACATGCTTTCCTGGTTGTATATATAATCAGGATGTAGCAAGTGAAATTGCAGCAGAGTTGCAGGGCATTCCAGATTTTATTATAGGAAACTACAGTGATGGCAACCTTGTTGCATCTTTGTTGGCTTATAAAATGGGTGTTACACAGGTTTGTCTCTCCTCTCTCCCAACTCCCTCCCCCTCCCCCCTTTCTTTTTACTTTTTCTGAAATCATCATTACTGTATCTTCCAGCAGTTTGATTGCACTTGTCTAAATTACACATTTTGCAGTGCACCATTGCGCATGCATTGGAAAAAACAAAATATCCAGATTCAGATATATATTGGAAAAAGTTCGATGAGAAATATCACTTCTCTTGTCAGTTCACTGCTGACTTGATAGCCATGAATAATGCAGATTTTATTATCACCAGCACATACCAAGAGATTGCTGGAACGTAAGTTTCTCGATTAACTTTGGTTTATGCTATTTGTTTACAGGATTACTGTTAGCACCTTTTATTTTAGTATGGTCATGTTGTCATTATTGTTGTTTTATCTTACTGTGTTGTAAGAACACTGTTGATCTTAATATCTTTAATTCAGCTTGTTTTCCTATAGTAAGGAGATGGATTGTCTGCTTAAACATATATAACTGTTGAATTGGAGTCTCTGTAATGGCTTATGCAATATGAATTAACAGATGCCTTTTACATTATGTCAATTTCTTTGCACCAGGAAGAACACTGTTGGTCAGTACGAGAGCCACACTGCTTTTACTCTTCCAGGGCTGTATCGAGTAGTTCATGGCATTGATGTTTTTGATCCAAAGTTCAATATTGTTTCTCCTGGGGCAGATATGTGCATTTATTTCCCATACTCTGATAAGGAAAAAAGACTTACAGCTCTGCATGGCTCAATAGAAGAGTTGTTGTATGATCCTCAGCAGACTGATGAACACATGTGAGTTTCTTCAGTCTTTTTTTGCTGTACCTTATATATTAATGTCTAGAAGAGCATAATTTTTAAATCAGTAATCTTGTGATCTGCTTGTTCTATGATAACATTATATTTATTGGACGATCATAATACCATGAATTTTATCAGAAGTTTCTTTAGATGGTGACATGAAGGAACAAGGCCCAATCGATTTTCTTTTACAAACGCATGCCAGAATGACAGGAAATTTTCCATTTTATGTACATAAATCATATGCCTGCAGTTTTTAATTTTAGATCTTCTCATTGCTGGCAGACAATGACTACTAGCACTAGAATTGCTGCTCAAATGAGACTGATGTTTTACTAAAATTCCAACCGGAAACTTACTTTTATTCTTTGTATATAGGATAGAAGACAAGAAAAGTAAAGTTAAAATTGTTAACTTGCATAAAGGCTGAACTATAAGCACTTTTAAATTTTCCTTCCCTTTTTTCTTTTCCTATTTGAGTCAAACAAACTCTGCTATTTATTGAATATAGTCAAGAATGAGGGTTGCCAAGAATATTAAATTACTTTTTAGGATATCTACTATCAAGAATCTTTGTAGCTGACATTGAATGGAAAATTCGGCTACTACAGTTATAATATAAAGCAATTGTGAGATTTTTCAAGTAATGAATACAAAGTTGCAGAGAATTTACCTTGTTGCAATAGTTAAGTCATGGTAAAATATTGTTGGTTTGCCAAGTTTGTAATGCAAGTTTTGTCTTTAATATGCAGTGGTACTTTGAGTGACCGGTCAAAGCCCATAATCTTTTCCATGGCAAGGCTGGATCGAGTCAAAAACATGACTGGATTGGTAGAGTGTTATTGTAAGAATACCAAGCTGAGGGAATTGGCAAACCTTGTTGTTGTTGCTGGTTACATTGATGTAAAAATGTCAAAAGACAGAGAGGAGATAGCAGAAATCGAAAAGATGCATGGCCTTATGAAAGAGTATCAATTGGATGGTCAATTTCGTTGGATAGCAGCCCAAACAAATCGAGCACGCAATGGTGAGCTCTATCGGTACATAGCCGACACAAAAGGTATATTTGTACAGGTATGTGCCCTTGTATAGTGATATGGTTCTGTTGTATTACGACCCCTTGTGCTTTCTAAAAAGTTTACGCTTTCTCATTTATTTCAGCCTGCCTTCTATGAAGCCTTTGGACTTACAGTGGTGGAAGCCATGACTTGTGGCCTTCCAACATTTGCCACATGCCATGGTGGTCCTGCAGAGATTATTGAACATGGTGTATCAGGGTTCCATATTGATCCATACCACCCTGATCAGACTGCTGAACTCCTGGCAGATTTCTTTCAACGTTGCAAGGAGGATCCAAGCCACTGGACTAAAATATCTGATGGAGGGCTTAATAGAATTTATGAAAGGTTTGTTTCTTCTAATTTTCATCTGTACTTCCATTCTCTCTACCATCATGTGGAGCTCAAGTAAAGATTTTGAAATTGTAGGTATACATGGAAAATTTATTCTGAAAGGCTGATGACATTGGCTGGGGTATATAGTTTCTGGAAGTATGTCTCAAAACTTGAGAGGCGTGAGACCCGAAGATATCTTGAAATGTTCTACATTCTCAAGTTTCGTGATTTGGTAAGTGCACTTTGATCCATCATTAGAATTGTTGGTGGAGTGATGTTGGGACTACATTCCTAATTCCTTTATTTTCACACTTTTGACATGAGGAGAGCATTCTTATTATCTTAAGTAGAGTATAAGAAAAGAAAACTGGTTTGCCTGGGCTTCATCATTATTATCAATCACTGGTGCTGCTCTTTTTTTATGTTACCCACCATTTTTATTGTTTTGCTTTGTGTGTCCGTTAGTAACAAATTCTGAAATGAAGGGGCATTATTGTTTAACTGCAACTTGTTATATGTCCAGTAGCAGATATTGTTAAAACGCCCAGTGTTGATGTCCAGTATCTCATATCCTTGGTCAGAATTCTGGAAAGGGACATTTATTGTTTGATTTCAGCCTGCCAAATGTCCAGTATCAGATATCCTTAAAATGCCCAGAATGTTGTTAGAAAGACTAAAATGGTGCTTAGTTCTGCGTTTGAATTTCAACTAAGCATTCTGTACAGAATTTAAGCATGCTTATATTCTTTTCAGGTAAAGTCTGTACCTTTGGCCAGTGATGATTAAGCTTAATCCCCAGCTGCTCCACAAACTGGGTCTGGGTAACCCTTGCAACAGTGACTTCACAGGATAATGATTGTAAGGGTGCGGAATATGTTTATCTTCTGGTTGCAAGGTAAATATTTACGAGTCTCCTGCCTATGGAGCTTTTGTGTTTAACTCTGACTATGTCCCGAATGTTGGCTGTTGTAAATAAATGGTAATAATACTACTGTATTGGCTTGTCTGCCCCTAGGAATCTTGTTTATGAGTCTTCTCTCCTTCGTGTGGATTTAGACATTTAGTGCAGTAGTTCTCTATGTTGTTTATTAATATTATCCAGTTACCTGGTCTTGGTCAGTTCCAAACTAAAAAATGAACTCCAAGAAAGGAACCCTACTAAATTAGAAGCATTGTGTGGAATGTCTTTTTAGGGCTTGGTTCCCACCATCGAACTAGTTGCAACTTTCATTTTGGGGTTTACAATGTAGACTTAAGCTCAGCCCTGACACTCCTGACAGCAACATCTGTGAAAAACCAGCTTTTTTGACCACGACGCACGTCCCTAACAATGTCACGTGTCGAGCAAAATCTTCTTTCTTGATCTCCCTTCCTTCCCATAACCTCTACCACGCATTCTCAACGGTCAAATACTCGTTTCCCATTAAAGCTACAACGGTAAAAATATTCAACATTATCCGCTGGGCACTGGCAATTAGTTATTGTTCCTTAGTCATCGGGTCCAGCCTGCCGTTGTTTTGTCTGTTATTTATTGGTTTCAAGACTTTTTTTTGTTTCGAATCCCAAATTTAATGGTCCCGGCCCACACCTTGGACATAACTAAAGCCACAACAGAGGGAGAGGACGGAAAATATTGAACTCTCGCAAGTTAAACGCTAGCAGACATATTACAAGTTCCAAAAAGGCCTAATATATCCTAATTAGGAGCCCAGAATCCTTAGCTTGAGCTAGCCATTACAACAAAACGCCGTTCTTGGCACGCCATATGCACTCTCACCAGAGGCTATAAACTGTTAACGATAATAATAGTAACTATATAAAAAAAAAAAGCCAACAAGGCTATCTATCCTTGACATTTGTGCTTCAAGGTTTGGGGCTCGAGCCTTAGGTCTCGACCCCATTAGCCTCGTGCACTTCTTCTATTTCCAGAGGAATATTGGTAGAACTTCGACACTTTCAGAATAAGTAAAAAAGAAAACATTACGAACACCGAAATAGCTAAATCAGTTAAGTTACTGGTAGGGCCCCCTAAAGCTGGCCGAAAGAGTGAGCAAGGTAAGCTAACGCTCCTACAAGGGGTGCATTGATGTACGTTGCTGGTTCTGACTGCTCATAATCTGACCGTTGATCTGGGAACCTGTCATGTTGGTCTGGCCCACCGATGACTGCACCTACCAAAATGTTGGGGTTGGGGGATTGGGAGTTCATGAAATTAAAGCCTGCGGAGCATTGGATCTTGGCTGGGTGCTTTGCTACGGACGGTAGTGATGAGCCCCTGTGGTGTATCCTTTGCGGGTACCTTGGACCGTATCCCACCATGTAAGACATCTTCAAGGGGTTATCTCCCAGCAGATAGTCCACCTTATGATAACATATTTCATAAAGATGTTGGTTAAACGTATAAAAATAACTTGAAAATAGAAATGAAATCCTAACAAACAGAAATTTCTTGCTTTTGATTTTGTCAATTGCAATTACCTGTTTCTTGGCAATGATTCGGAGCCTTTTTGGGGTGACCGTGGTGCCACCGCAGTTAACAACCTGGTGGGCAGAAGTTAAGTATTTGGCGTAGGTTAGGAGCAGGAATGAAGAAGAGGTCACATACTGCATGTTACTATCATTCATCTTAAACAGGAGCCCACCTGTTTATAACAAGAAACAACAGAAAAAAAAATTAAAACTAGCCGCTTACAAAGCTTTTAAACATTTAAAATTTATCCAGAGGCTGGAGAGGAACCTGGGGTGTATTGGGCTGAAGAGAATGGGGCTCCTGGTACGAGAGAGCAAATAAAATTATCTGCGTGGCCCTTGTATTCATGGAGAGATTGCAGCCTTTGAACAAGAAATGCCTGCAAAAGCAAGGACAAGATGAATCGTTTTAATGGATGAACCTAATAGCATGTAGAAACGAGAACAAAGAAAGGAAATAAAACCTTAGAAAGAAGAATTCTTGCTCCAACATGTTTGTTATCCCATCCAAAGGTGTTGTCAAACTCCGCAGCTCCAAGGATCTGCCCATTGACCTGAATATACTTCAGGTAGGTTGGGTTCTTGGTGGCTCTGTGCAGCCAAGCAGCACCCCACAACAGTTCATCCTAACATTATTAAATAGACCAAGAGAAATAGATTAGATTGAGATATTCTCACAGTATCCCATGTAATCAACGCTTGAATAGCAAAAGTTTAGTAACATTAATGCACCTGATAACCAGAGTAAGAGCAATAGAATGGGCACACAGCTTTCTTCAGCCCGTTGCTGTAGGCCCCTCTGTACTTGTCAGCAAACTCAAACACCTATTACTCAGAATTCAGAAACAACATAAGCTTTCATATTTCTGAGGAAATTTTGAACAGAGCAAGGATAATTTACATATTTGTTTAGCAAAAATAAGAATTTTACCCTGATAGCCCTCCTAACCAAAAGCTTGGAGTAAGTGGGGTCAATTCTTCTAAAGATCAATGAGGCAGCTGCAAGAGCAGCAGCAGTTTCTCCTGCTACATCAGAACCAGGGGAGTTTTTGTCTATTTTGAAAACACTCCTTGGAGTGTCCATGTCTTCTGGTCTTTCCCAGCAAGAATGGTCCTTGTTTGCATCACCAACCTACAAAAAAAAAGCCGAGCCAATATTATCTCCTCTGTTTTAACACAAAATAAAGCATATAATTTGAAGAGCTACAGGGAAAAGAAGGATATACCTGAACATAAATGGTGCCTGGATGTGCAGTTGCTTTGAGCAGGTAATCAGTAGCCCAACGAATGGCTTGTTTGGCATTTTGTATCTCTCCTTTCATCAACCCACCAAATTCAATCACACTCCACGAGAGCATGGTGGTGGTGAAGGCCATGGGGAACCCGAACTTCACATTGTCCCCAGCATCATAGTATCCTCCAACCAAATCAACCTACATTTTCAAATTTCACACTCAAATGAGGACGCATGATAACCCAATATGAAGGAGAAACCGAGAAAAACGTGAAATAAACAGACTATACAAAGAAAAATGAGAGCATGGTTTTGTATATTTACATGCATGGCTGCACCATCTGAGAGGCCAGAATCCCTCCTCCAAGTAATCCTCTGGTTAGAAGGAAGCCTCCCTGACCTCTGGCCTTCAAAAAAGATGATTGATTTGGTAAGAGCATCTCTGTAGTTGTGCTTGGCAAAACGAGGGTGGTGGTGGTGAAAAGGGCGGTTGTGATGGAAAGGAAAACCATCACCCTGCAGGACAGAACCAGTGAAACAAGCAAGCAGGACTACCAAAGACAAGGGGGAGAGTGAGAGACCCATTTTTTTAGGCTGCCCCAAAAGTAAACAACCCCAACCAACCAACAACCAACTTGCAAGCCGCAGTTGAGGGCAGACTACAACCCCTTCGTTATTTATATAGTAAAAGCTGCCTCCTTCACCTCCTTGCTTGGTTACAAGTTAACACTGCATTCTTTTTTTTATTATTTTTTTAAGGTCACCGCTTACAACTTAGTAAACTAAAAGCTATAGTACAATTTAGAACAATAATTAAGTCCACATCCTGTAACAGGCGCTTGGCACTGGCTAATAAATTTTTCTCGTTTCCACTATGTTTTTCAAGCATTACTTTATTGAAATGAAGATAGCCTTTTCAATTCAAGGTTCCATTGCCCAAAATTAAGGACACGCAGTCAGACAGGAAAGTCTTAATAACAGAAATTCCCGTGGTCACATGGGTGTTTTGATTACATTAATATTCAGTTATCATGTTGGGGGTAAAACGTCCAATGGTGTTAGGACATGTAATGTAAGTGAAGTCAGAAACATTTTTTCCACGATTTTAACTGCAAGTCTGCAGAGGATGTTTAAAGAAGAATAAGTTACAAAAAAGAAGAACTGGAAAGCATGTTGTGCAAAATATTTATATTCACATTCCTCACTAAAGCAGATTTGCAGATAAATCTAAGCCAAATGTTCCATTGTAGTTAATAATTCAAAGAAACATTGAAACGTGCAAAGGCTAAAAGCAGTCGTGCTCGTAATACTTCCTACTTTTCACTCAGTAAAATGTGCCTTTTTCCCATCTTCCAGTGAATAATGATTCATTAGGGTGATTCAATTATACACACCTAAAATGTAGAACTAGCACAATGGAAGAAGGGACGTGATTTAACACTAATGTAAAGTAGAAAAAAACAGAAGATTTACTGCTATGAAGAAGTACGTAACAAAACTTCATGCTAATATGTAACAGAATGACAGAAAAGTAAAGCAAAAAGTTTACCCCTTTATCGGTGGTAAGTTCACATGAATGCAAAGTAAAGAAATCATATCTGCAAAGATTTTGAGGGTATCCCCAATAAGTACTTAATAGTGCTAAGAAACACGCAATGCATTATGTAATTCAATTTTTCACTTATAATTATATGAAAACGGAGATGGTGTAATCTTTTACAGCCAGGGTGACAGGGTGTAATGTAACTAGGCTCCCATAGTGTTGGAACAAAGTTTAGAGGAAGCCAACCGAGGAATCAAAATGAAACTCAGTTTTTCAGAGAAAGATGTTCAACACATAAAAATGGGGAGGTGATGGGTGTCGACGTTGAAGACTCGACCCTGACGTCGGAGAAAGTTGGTGACTGAAACATGGGATGATCAAAATGCTTAATTTGTATAAATCTTTGGGTTCAATGAGTTAGTCACAAAAGGGTCAACGAAGGACCATCATTACAAAAAATTTGGTTATTTTCAACGAAAATTTTCGTTGGAAATAGATTTTTTACCGTTAAAAATGTTTATTTCCAACAGATTTTCAACGGAAAAATCTGTTGAAAATTTCGTCGATATAAGCCTTATGAGTAATACTTTCTGTTGGAAATCTGTTGAAAATTCGTTGAAAATTTAAATTTTTGCCCCTTTTTTTTAAAAATCCTTTTGAAATTTTCAACGAATTTCCAACGAAAATTCCGTTGGAAAGAAATTCCGTTAGAAAGCATATTTTCAACGAAAAATTCGGTTGGCATTTCCAATGAAAATTTTCGTTGGAAAAATATTACCAACGAAATTTTTCGCTGGTAATATTTTGACCTATTATTTTTATAATAAATTTAATTAAAAAAATAATCATTTTTGTTTCCGATACTAAATTTAATTTCGCATTCAACTGTAAAATATATAAAAGAAAAACACATTACAAAATTGAGACCACAATGCCCTACCATTACCAGTATCACCACTACAATGCCAGACGCGAAAAATTCGCGTCTGGCAGAGTAGTGGAACGAAGCCTCGCAGAGACCACAATCAAAAATATTGTACAAGTGTAGCATAGGGGATCCGGGAGCCAAAAACTCAATAAAAAAAAATTCTAAGAATCCCTAGCAACCCAAAAACACAGAAAGCCAAAATCAATTCCCTAGTCTAATAGCCAGAAACCTCAATCCACAAACCAAAAAATACCAAACAATACCAAAAAAAATAATAATAAATATATATACATAGAGAAAGAGAGCTTTGGGTGAAGGGCTGCCAACCGTCGGTGAGAGTTTAAGGAGTTTGGGGTTTGTGCCGTTGGTTTTAGAGAAAGTGTTAGGGCTTCGGGCTTGCCGCCGGCGAAAGGAAAAAGCGAGAGAGAGAAGATCTAGGTTGTTGTGCTGTCGATTTTAAAGAGAGCTGGGCTTTCGGGCTTTTGTCGCCGGCTGAAAAAAGAAGAAGCGAGAGAGACAAGATCTAGGTTGCTGTGTCGCCAATTCTAGAGAGAGTTGGGGCTTCGGGCTTCTGTCGTCGGCTGGAAAAGGAAGGAGTTGAGAGAGAGAGCTGGGGGTCGGGGAAGAACAACAGATAAAGGAGTCCGCTGAAGGAGTGGCACCCGATTAGAAGAGAAGAAAAAAAAGGAAAAAGAGGGATCGAGGGGTGGGATGGGTTTTTATTTTTTATTCCTTTTTTAATTTTTTTAACATCAATTACTATTACATAAACATTTAACATTTGGATTAATGTGCTAAAAACACATTTTCCTATATAAATTTTATAAGTATTAAAATTATCATTTTCATAATATTAATATAAAATAATATATATTATATATATACAAAATAGTAATTATGTTGTTTTAAATAAATCAAATTTATATAAAACATAGTTATCAAAAGACCTTATAATTTAATTAATAATCATAAATTTATTGATTATATGAATTAATTTATCCTTATTTACATGAAATAATTAATTTAATTGCTAAGTTAAAAAACTATTCTAATCTCACAACTTCTTTTTTAATAATTAAGTTTATATATTATAAATTTATACAAACAAAAGTATATATATTATTTAGTAATTACTTTATAATACAATAGTAATTATATTTTTTATAAATAAACATAATATATAATATAAAATATATGTGTTAAAAGACATTACAAGTTTTATATTATAAAGTATATGTATTATAAGTATTATAGTGTATATACAAATTGGTAATTATATTCTTTATAAATAAACTCAATGTATATAAAATATAGATATTAAAAGATATTATAATTTAATTAATAATTATAATTTTATTAATTATATGAATTTGCTCTTAGTTATATGAAATTTTAAAAAAAATAGCTCAGTTTCAAAACTATTATAATCTCACAACTTTTTTTTAGATAATTAACTTCATATATTGTAAATTTATATAAAAAAGGTACATATATTATTATTTAGTAACTCATTTATATAATAGTAATTACAAGTTATAGTAACATAATATATAATAGAAAGTGTGTGTATTAAAAGACTTTACAAGTTATAGTAACTATAAAGTGTGTGTATATAAATATATATATGTATGATTTGAATCCTATTACATTAATAATTATAATCATCTAAATGAAATTTACTATAATCTTACATAAATTATATATTAATATATAATATGTNGTAGACCCTTATTTAATATATCTCATATATATTTATATATATATATATATTCAGTTATAAAGATATTTCAATTAAAAAATATAACTTGTACTTTAATTTTAATACAATTATTAATCGAATTTTTTCTTAAATCATACTTGTTTATATATATATATATATATATATTTTTCTATAGCTCTTGGTCAGAATTGCATGAATACATAGATATAATAAAATGATATTTTAAGCACAAATATTAATAAGTTTATTATAAAACTACTCCTCTTAATTTACATATATTAGCTAATTACAATTAAAACGTAAATAAAGTAATATATACTTTTTAATATGATTTTATATCTTGTCATGGTTTTTTATAAAAATATAAAATTTTACATAGTAATTTTTTTCAATTTTGGAATAAAGTCACATTACCCTAATTTGGTAGTATTAATCAATATTGTATGATTCATTAAAGTATAAAAAATTATACAAAATTACTCAAAGGAAAACATATTTAAATAGAGCTCAAAATTTTACTTCAATGACTATGTATTTGCTTAAAGAGATATCTAATTCTTTTAAAAATAATTAATAAATTTTTTTAAAAATTTAAATTTTATAATTTTTTAACATTATTATTATTTCCAACGGAATTTTTCAACGAAAAGTTACAAATATCATTAACACTTTTATGCACTAAAAAGTTACTTTCCAACAAAAAATTTCGTTGGAAATTTCATTGGAAAGTTACATTTTTTAATATATAATTGACTCTTTATATGTTTCAACGGATTTTCAACGGAATTTTTTGTTGAAAATTTTCAATGAAAAATTTCGTTGGAAACTGTAAAAATATTGAACAATTTTTTTTAAAGTTTAATGTTCCAACGGATTTTTCGTTGGAAATCCATTGGAAAAGATAAAAAATAACATAGGAAAAATTTAAGGTTCCAACATAAATTTTCATTGAAAATCTGTTAGCAATAATACATAGTAACACGTGTATGTTGAAGATGAAATTTTCAACGAATTTTCAATGAAAAATTTCATTGAAAATTTCATTGCAAACTGTAAATATTACAAACTTTTTTTTTTTTAGTTTACAGTTTCAACGGATTTCTAGCGAAAATTTTCGTTGAAAATCCGTTGAAAATATTGTACAAGTCAAATTTTCAATAAAAAATTTCGTTGAAAAATTTTCAATATAAGTCTGTTGAAAATCCGTTGGAATAAGCAATTAAAAATTTTAATTATATTTCGCTGAAAATTCATTGAAAATTTTCAACGAAATATTTTTCATTGAAAATACAAAAATTTTTTGTAGTGCATGCAGAAGTTGTACTTCGTGATGATGTGCTTGAACCAGGAATTCAACATAAGCCTAAGGGAACTTCTAGACCTCCTCTCCAACTGTACATGAAAATTGTATCGTACAGGTGGATCCACCCCCATCCACCAATCTCTAAATGCCCGTACCATCTTGTTTCTCCCAATTTGGTTATATTACTCTTTCATATTTCTTTGGTCCTCGAACGATTAAAGGCTATAAGCCAAAAGGAGAGAAAAAAGAGTAAAGAATCAAATAAATCATGAGAAAATATGATGAAAGGCCGGACTCCTACAATAATATACTATGGTACTATTTATCAATCTATATCATATTATGCAAAAGTGTGTTTCTCCATGTGGCAGAGAATTATTTTTTTCGGAATTTTCTTTTAATGATTGGACCTCTTTTTTTTTGTATTCCATACGCGCTACAGCATTATTTAGGTGGGCATTCCCTTAATTTGCTGCCAATCAGAAAAGGATTGGGACTTGAGAGATGTTTGCCCTTAATTTTCCGCTCAATGAATTATGTAAAGCGAAGCAGAAAGGACCCATGTCATGTTGCCCAGCAAAATGGTCAGCAAGCGTTCAATGCAAAAGGAACGAAAAAAAATGAAAAAGCAGCTGGCAAAAGACTATGGTAAAACAGATCTAGCTACCTTATATTATAGATACAGAACTCATGGTGATACTCAATATATAGTAACCTGCGAAATAATGGAATTAAGTTTGATCGCAAAGCAAGGAGACATGCATGTTGGATTAACAGGAAATTATTCTCAAACTCTAATCTTATTAATTAACTAAAGCTTCATTATAAAGTAAGCAAAATGAATAAATGGGAAAACGGAGAAACCAGAGAAACGGTACTAAAGGAATTTAAATAATTTTGGTGAGAAAGGGATGGGCAATGGGCAAAATACGACCCAGTCGTCATGTGCTCTTCTGAAATCCTCCCACATGCAAAAGCTAGAACTCACGTTCCCATCTTCTATGCGCGCGCCTCTCTGTAAAAGCGAAGATAGATGGGGGGAAGAGACTAATCAGTCATTAAACTGCGACTGAAAAGCTGACACAAGCATTACTGTCATTAGACAGAGTTGAAAATGAAATGTGAAAGGAGGGCAAATGCAGCTTAGTTTATGACGACCTACACTTAACATTTGCATGAAACGTGAGGACGAAGGACGTCCAAGTCAAAACCATTATTACATCGGCGAAAGCTTCGCTTTAATATGCCTTTCTGCTTTTGTCATTGGGTGGAATGGAGCTGTTCTCCCCAACTGCTACTACTTTAGTGAAAGACATTCTCTTTTTAAAAGTTGTAGTTTGCAGTATTTACCAACTATTCTATTCTATAAAAACATAAACTTTTTGTCTTTATTAATTGCTGTCTAGGATGAAATTTTGATAAATTATACTACTACTAATTTAGTAGCCAACTTGTTATTACTTGAGTTGGTGATTTGTGCTAACAGATTAACTTCTATCACATACAAAGTGCATTTCTAAGTTAGGCTTAATTTCCCTACAATAAATTTGATTCGGGGTTATCATTGAGATAAAGATAGACCAGTGTTTAGCAGGTCCGAGGGGAGCTCAGGCAGTCAGCCTCCTATTGTAAAACTCTCTCAAATACTGTCCCTTCGCTTTTACCTGACAAAAGCATGCATGTTGCAATTTTGCAACTTGCTAGCAGTCTCATGATTGCTATTTTCTGAACTATCTGGGTCTGGGGTGGCTGGGCCGGGGGTTCATTATTTTCTACACAAGTATTTTGCATCCCCTGATTTCCGGTCTTTGCGGTGAATTGGGTGTCACTGTTTCTACACTTTGGGCATCCTATGTGAGTTGGGGGATCATTCTATACCGTAATCAGTAACTCCTCAGTCCTCGCTGCGCCAAATTACTGAAAGAGAAGGGCACTTCTATCAATTGCAAAATGAGATACAAACAAAACTCAATAAAGAGTTTGATCCAAATTTAGTTCCATCTTAACATCTTTTGTGAAAGTCTTATATCAATAAAAAGTTTGATAAATTTTGATACTATTTTATTACGGATTTACATTTTTAACTTAAAAAATATACATAATAAATGAAAGAAGACTTTTATTTATCTGTCAAAGATACATCACATATCTTTTAAACATAAAATTCATGACACCAACACTTTGCTAGGATATGAATGGAATGAAAATTTTTGGGGGTGTTACAAAAATTTTAAGATTTTGAGGGTATTTTAGAGAGAGTAAGGACATAAAAAGGATGAAAGAAATGGAGAGAGATAAGCATTTGATCAATTTGATTAAAATTTTGAAATCTATATTTGTCGAACTCTTATAAAAAATAATCAAAATCAACCAAACTCACCGCAATAGTTGAATAGAGTATCTTTTCTAATCAATTAATATCATAATTAAAAAAATTAATCTGAATTCAATTAATTTCGATGAGTTATTTTTATTTGAATCATTAATACTCATCCCTAACCACGAGTAAGAAGGATAAAAGGGTTTGAAAAGGCCCGATTCAGCCTTTTTCCATGTCGGCCTAGTCCATGACCCGCAAGAGAAAGAACAGAGAAGCAAAAGGAAAAAAAAAAGAAGAAAAAACAGAATTTTTATTATTTTTTGTAAATTTTATAACAAAAATGATGATCCTATTTAGCTAATGCTTTGGTTCGTTGAACTAAAAAATAATATTATCATGTGAGATTATAGATGAAAAAAGATAAATATTTTGATTACCATTTTTCCATATAATGAATTTAAATTATATAAATTGTAAGAGGGGGAGAGAGAGAGAATTTGGGCTGCACTTTGGGTCTCATTCACGAAATATGGCACATGAGTTTAAATTGTTTGGGCCAATCTCATATATCTATACTTATGTTATCAAAGAGACCAGTCCAACAGGTCCATTAGTTTTGAGCCCAATTTCAAAATTTAGAGCGAAGTGGGGGAACTTTCACCCTAACCTATCGCTTCTCCGGTCAGATGAATTTAAATTTGAAATATTGCATATAACAATAACTGTAATTCTCAAATGAATTAATACAGCTTTTTATTAATTCTAGTAAAAAAGCAATTTGACTTGTGATGGTAGCTGATCAAAATGCGGTTCGGCTACTTGACCAAACCAGGACAAAATCAAATTACCAAAAAAAAAAATAAATAGTAACATTTGGCTTTCGAGGTTCAACTCAAATTGAGAGAGAATGGAATATTAGTGGAATTTAACCACTCATTTCCTTGTATAAATGTCCCAACCGTGAACTGACTTGCCTCAGTCGAGCTGTTGATGACCCTATAACCAGGCCAAGTAACCCTCGCACTCGTATTCGACCCCGGGCCTCTGTTCAAATACTCCCCATAATAAAGGGTACTCAAAGCAAATGTAGCATTCCATTCTAACCACCCAGCAGGATCCACCGAATCATCAATGTATGATCGCATAATAACTGTCCTGGAATACTCTTTCCAGGGACGCCCCAAGTATGTCTTGAACGATGATTTGACCGGGATCAAATCCGCAGCAGCGGCAATCTTACTGTTCAAAATTGAAATCCCAGTGTTCTGGTTAGGGTCTTCTCTCCCTTGAGCTGTGAAAATGTTCTTTTGGTTTGGATTCGGTTTACGAGCATATAAATTACACTCTTGGAAAACCGCAGCAGCGTTTCCAAAGACGAAGTCAATTGTCCCGTATATGTCACAGTCGCGGTAGAATTGCCTGAGGGAATGGGCGTAGAGAGTGTCCTGGTAGCCAACGAAGCTGCACTTGTAAAATGCAGAGAGATCTGACCCACTCCTTAAAGCCACCGCCTGGTGTTTGCTTGGCCCTGCTGAGTTTTCAAATGTTATATCCTTGGCTATGAAACCGTTCCCCACCACAGCTGAAGGACGAAAAAGAGAGCAGACGTTTGATTAGTCGCAAGAACCTTGTCAATGTTTAAAGCAACTAAAAAGGGTAGATAAACCAATGAGAGCGGACCCACGTAGCCTGTGGGCAACTGTGGAGTTGGTTGAAATTTTATAAAGTGTTTCATCAAAGGTTTAAGGGATTATCATGACATGATTATTAATAGCAATAAAGAACCGAATAATGAATGATGTTCTAACAAAAAGCGGGTGAAGACAAAAATCTTTGTCCCCGACAAAATCAGTAATTAACGCGCTTCAATTTTACCCGGGATGCACGGCCATCAGGAGATGCGTGTCCTAATCCTAATCTACCTACACGACATATACCAGTGGATGAAATCAAAATTGAAAGCAACGGCAGTGAAACATCTATATCAATCAGCACGCAAGTGACTCACTCGGTGATGCATGCGCCCTCTTCATGCTTCATGGTCTATGAGCCCTCATTTATTTTTCTGGCGTCTCTCCTTGTATTTTTTTTTTGTTTCCCCAGAGAAGCACTAATGTTAAGGACATTTAATGAGGTTGACTGTCTACAAAAGTTTCATTTTAAAAATTATATCGCCAACGTCTAGTTATGGATGCGACTGTATAATTTGGGTGCCTTGTTCTTTTTTTTAAAAAAAATTATAGGTCAAACAAATAAAAAAGAAAAATGTTATACATTTTCTCCTCATTTTTAGGTTTTCACATAGAAGCATTGATTTTCTCCGAGATTCTTTTAAAGAACATTATGAGAAGGCGAACAATCGATTATTGACTTAGAAAAGTATATTTAGAATTTATCGTACAGTTATAGTCCCTAATAACTCGCGTTATTATTTTCTAAAATAATTTTCAATACTTTTTACGTAAAATGACAAAAATTGAAAAGATAAGCAAATGAAGCAAAAATGATAGAGATTGCACTCATCATAAAATTAAAAATTTAGAACAGCAGCAGGAGCACCCTGGGAAAGCTCCCTCGTGTTGCTTTATCATAACATGTGAATGACTTGAATGGTATTGGTAAGTAACGTACCTCTACTTTTGAAATACTGCTGCGTGTCTATTCTATTCTATTTCTATTGAAAAGCATTAAACTTTGTCTGCTTATAGCCACAACGAGGAATGAGACTAATTAATAAGGGTAATATCTCGTTGGAGGTGTGAAAATATAAGCTAAGCCAAGTCCTAATTAATCAATTAATCTTACGAGTAATGTCATAGACACTTCCTAAATTCTATCTATAGTAGTATCATCTAAGCCGCTAGGAGGTAGCAAGAAAAAACAAAGAGTGGACACGTCAGCGTGGCTTTCTCTTTTGATTGGTTCAAAATCATTGTATATGGATTCTCCCACTCGTGAGTTTTTTAACCACCCAGAAAAAATAAAGCATATATAACAAGTTTATCGCTAAACATAAAATTGTTTAATTAGGCTTAAAAAACAATTAGTACTAAATTAGAAAGTTAATTGAAATTTCAAACTCACCGACTGTTGCAGAACGGAAAGTGGTGTAGCCATCGACGACATTTCTGCTCGCCTTCACCACTGTCTTCCCGATCCCATCTCCCACAAACATCAGCATTTTCTTCTTCCTTTCCACCTCTACATTTTCAAAATAAGCCCCGGCTTTTATGTATATCACAAACCTAATTCAACAAATCAGCAGCTTTAATCAGCTCATTAGGAGCTCTTAATCTTCTCAGTTTAACATTTTGTAACAGAAGGAGTATAAATTTGTTAACTAAACCTTGTGTCACTGTTGTTCGGAGCGGCGGCAACAGCATCGGTGATGTTAGTGAAGTTTCCAGTGCCGTCTTTGGCAACTATCAGATCGAACTTGGTTTCATTAACTGAAGCCTGTAGCAGTTTTCGATCTTTCGAGGATAACCATGTGGGGAACCCGTTTTTCACACGTCCGTATTCAGGGAAAACCTCGGATTTGGATTTGTTCACACCGGGGACTTTGTTGAGCATGACGAGAGAGTTACTGACGTGATGAGAGATGTTGTGCAGACCTTTTTTGATAATGTTCTTAATATTTCCTTTGCTATGAGAAAACCCATCAAGACATGTGTACTGGTTCGTCATTGCAGCGCTCAACAAAGTCTGCAAGTCGTGGTAGTTATTCGAGACTGCTAATTTCTTCGGGGTGAGATCAGCGAGGGCTACTTTGAGCTCCGCCAGGGTGTTGTCGAAAAGCTCCAGGCAATCGTTTATAGCTCTTTCTTCTAATGTGTTGTAACTTTTGAACCTCCTTTCAATGTTGGTGCAATTTGCGGAGGCGAGTCTGACCTCGTACATTGTCTGGTTCAAGATTGCTGAGATGAGCTCTGGAAGTGATTTGGAGGCGAGATCTGGGAGAACAGAGATGGTTGAGACGCAAAGGTCGGGGTATAATGTGCCTTGACATGCTGAGTGAGCAATTTGGAGATGATTGTGGACGTGAAAATGCTGGATTTTTGCGGTTTTGGGGCTCTTTTTTAGGATAGCCACCGACAAAAGCAGGACAAAGACAAGAGTCGAAACGAATAAAAGAACATGCAGGGGCTTAGATCTTCCACAAGGAATGTACATGGTTGATGCTATTTTTTGACGTTGAAAATGGAGGAGAAGTAGAGAACAGGGAGGGAGGACAGGAAAGGAAAGTGCTTTGATATTAGCAGACTGACAAAGTGCGAAGAGGATAATTGCTCCTTCTTAAAGAAGGTTGTTGATTGCTGTTGAGTAGAACAAGTGGCCTTACATGGGTCATGGTCCACTGCAACTGGACCTCACAAGGTCTGCCTGAGAGGGAACTTTAAAAGTGTTTGGACTCCACCTGGACCCAATAAATTGACTGTAGCCTAATCTGATTCTAATTAAGGTTGCTTGGAAACTAAAACCTGTAGAGTAGAACTTTTTAGGGACGGGTAGCTTGCGGTGAATCTTTGTCTTGAATATGCAGAATGTGAACCATAATCATGAAAGTCAAGCAGGAGCACAATGTTTATGGCAAATTTGTGGCCTACAATTACTTTCTTCTATAAAATATATACTGTACCTGGTGTCACAATTCACAATAATGTCATTGGATGAAGATGTGAAAGAACAAGCACTGCATGCTTAAAGTTCAATGGTTGTACCTCATGTTATAGAATGAGAAAGTTGAGCTTGACATCTCACGGGTGTAATCTATAATTAGGACACAGTTTCCCTTAAAATTAAATTATTCAAAACATTTACAAAAGTGTTACTTCACACAGGTCACGTCATATTTCTGTTCTGTTATTTCTCCATAACAATAATGGTACGTTTGGTTGGCGGAATAGACAGGAATGAAATAGAATAGTTATTATGTGGGAATAGAATGAGGTGGGAATAGAATAGAATAGTTATTACTTAGTTTGGTATGACAAAAAGAATAGAACAGGAATAATTATTATGACTTATTGTAGTGTTTGGTTAGTAACAATAATTTTGGAATAAGAAAGGAATAGAAAATAAAAAGAAAAAAACACCCTTTATTATTTATGTGACATTTTATTTTTATTATATTTTTAAAATATTAATAATCTAGAATTTAATTAAAATTTTAATAATAAATCATTTAAATATTAACATTTATTTAATTTAAAATNAAGTTTCCTGTAATTGAAACCAGAGCAAATAATTATTTTAAATTAATATTAGTTTATTTTTTTCTCATCAGTAAAAACCGAACATTCATGCAGTTGACTAATACAATATTGCTTTCTCTACAAACTCTTTTAAAAAGTATCAAATTGAAATCCACTATAACATAATCAATATTTTCTGTGATCTTTTTGTAGCGTAGCTACGAGCATCATCCTAGTTATAATAAAAGTAAGCTTTAATTTCAAAAAAATTTCCATCTCATCATTTTTTTTACCATAACACTATAAAAATATCAATATTCATCAATTATGTAAAATATTAAAAGCCTATATTCATAAATATGTATTAATTAAATGAGAATTATTGAAATAGTTTTTGTTATAATTATCAGTAAGATTTAAACAATTTATAAATAAAAATATTAATTGCATTAAATGATTTCATTAAAAAATATTTTTTAATTTTAATAGAATTGAATAATTTAAATATTAATATTTATTTAATAATTTAATATTAATATTTTATTAAAAATTGGAATCAAGTGAGAGAAAGAAGAGAGAGAGAAAAATAATATTTTATACTAATAAAGTTGTAAATTTTCAAACTTGTAAGGGGTATTTTTGTCTTTATTAATTTTTAAATTTATTCTTCAACCATGGAATAGCTAATACCATAAGGAAGGGTGGCATTAGCTATTCCCTTGGTTTTAAAGGATTTTGGAGAATAGCCATTTCATAGGAATGGCTATTCCTTGGATCATTTTTCAACCAAACAAAGGAATAAAAATTCATTGGGAATAAAGGGGGAATGACTTAGCCATTCCCCCAACCAAACATGCTATAAAAGTATACATCTTACATTCTCACACCGCAAAACATATTATTTCCCCCAGCCCCTAGCAGAATAGTGGTTAATCTTACACAATATCATCATGTAAACAATTTTACGATAAAAAGGAGTTTAGTTCAGTAAACGGTTTCATAAAATCTTTTCTCTAACAACATCATGAGTAAATTACGAATTAAAAACAGTTCAATCTGTCGCATTATTACCTTCTCTATAATAATGAAAAGGTTTTAATAACTTGAGAAATTAGAGGAGGCTTCTTCAATAAGAAATGGGAGTTTGATACGTTTTATATTTGTCTAATTGATACAAAGAATCAATTTATAGAAGCTCTCTCTGTAATTTAAATGCAAAGTAACATCAACGTACGTCAGGGGTCAAATCTTTCAAATTATAAACAGACAAAGCATGAGAGACAAATAACTCCGAAGTAAATGAGGCACGAGATTGAAATGTTGCCAGAAAAGTCTAAATTGGCAGAAATGCACATGACGAAAGGGGTTTGGTACGTATGCCAAAAGCCATGCTTTGACAGAAAATAAGCGGCACTTCTATATAAAAAACGTTTGATTCACACATTTGACTTGGAGCCCTTTATGCACCGATAAGGGGACAGTCATCACTGCTTTTATATATATATGATTGTACATTTCAAAAATTAAATCAACGTGGATCGCAGATCATAAACATGAATTTAGGCACCGAAAAGCTGTTCTTTTTTTTATTTTTCCTTTTGTGACTATGCACTTGGAGGACTCTTTGAACTTTCTTTGTTAATTGAATAGAAGTTTATCATCATCAAATTGAGGATCCTTCATTTTTAATTTATAATTTGGTAAATGGAGATGTTTATTTTTGTTTTCTAATTACAATGTCACATATAGGAATGAAGTCATTCAATAGTTAGGCAGTTTAGTTCTATGGCAGTGGCTCGGCATTGACAGATGACAGTGCTGGCAATTCTCGAGGTTATGGTTGGTCTTTGATATTGATTTGTTGCAGACGAGCAGTCGCATTAATTTCCTTGATCAAAGAATAAATGGACTTGGCGGGCGGGGTTTTTACTGTTCTAGGACGTAAAGGAAAAGCTATGAGCAAAATCAAATGTCCTGAAAAACATTAAGAAATTGAAATTACATTACTCTATTATACTATTATGCAGATTTCATTAAACATGCATTTATGTGCGCGTTGGTTCTCAGACAAGAATAAGGCATCAAAAATAGTAATTGGTCATCACATGCCCATGCCCTTCTCAAGTTCCCCTTTGCTAGCAAAGATTCTGTTCATTTTTTAACCACCTATTTAGACAGTAAATATTTCTAGAACAGTGCTTCTCATCCCTATGTTTACCAAAATGTATTCTCTCATGTATTCACTGGCTGGGCGGCCCGCCAAGAGTCTTTTTAAGTGTTTGTGGACTTCGCAAATTGAGTTGGGCTCGACTTGGCATTTTATGGTTCTACGTATTCCAACCCGGCTAAGTTCCTAACATTTCTTTGGTTGGACCTGGCTTGGATTCATTAAGCTAATGGCAAACTTTTAAGCTAGAAGCCTGGTCCAACCCATAAATAAATACTTTCAATTTTAATGGGTAAAGATTACTTCTAATGGCCTTTGGATTGTTTTTGATACGTCTCAACAAGATTTTTAATTTATACAACCAAATTTATATAATTCATAATTATTTTAATTATAATTTAACCGATATGTGATAACTTCGTAGACATGCTTATAAAATTTAAAATATCCAGAAATTAATGTATAAATTGATTTTCTTCAAAGTTTGACTCAAATAATTAATACTAGAATTACCAAACAAGGATTAGCTGGGATCTCATTTGTGCGAGTATATCCCTTTAGATTCTGATTTGAACTTTGCAATTGTCAAAGCAGAAATTCCAATTTCTAATCATCAAAAAATATTTGACAAATTTTTTTCAATAAAAGAATTGTATTTCCCTTCTTAATTTCATTCATTCTTAGTTATAACAATAAGCATCATGCACACATCTAGGGTAGGTAGTATCGGGTCCTTAAATTATTAATTAATGTCTGGAACCAGTATTTTTAGGGTAAGTAATAGTTGTGCATTATCTTATAAGTACGACTTCATGCATCTGTTAAGCAACATACATAGTACAAACGAGCATATGTATTAATGCAGTTGAATATTTTTTAAAATATATTATCTTATTGTCAATTTGAAATTTTTGTTGGATTCTAATTTTTGATATATATATATATATATATAATAAAAATAACAAACTGAATTCACAAACTTAAATTGACAACCCTACACACTGTTAAATAGACCTGTCAAAATGGGCTTAACCCATTGATCAGCCCATTTTTCATTAAATATGAGGTGAATTGAATTTAAAATTTTAAGTTCATATTAAAATCAAACCTAAATGGGCTTGTCTATCTAATCAGTGGGTTGGGATGGGTGGGCCAAAAGAAAAAAAATTAANTAATCTTTACTTGTCAAATTAATAATTTTAATTAAAATTAAAACTCACTATCTTTTTTTCTTTTATGACAATGAATATTAAATGATAATGATTCAAACTTGAGACATTATTACTGTCTAAATAAAATTTAAATGTTTTATTTGAAGATGAAGATTAAGGAGGATATAAATGAGTCTTAAAATTTATATTTATTTGGTTATGTACTTATATTTATAGGATTGTAGTTTGCATTCAAAATTAATACTTTATTTATGTCTGATGTAGTTTATTTACTTATTTATATTGAGTGTAATTTATTTGTTTGTAACATATTTTTATTATTCAATTATGGATTAAATCATAAAATAATTTTATTAATAAAAAATTTATTAGGTAAAATTATAAAAATAATTTTTTTTAAAAAAATAACTTGATCCAATCAGACCCATAAGTTAGTAAGAGGTGAGTTGAGTTGAAGTTTTGATGGTCTATGTAAAAAATGAACTGATTTAATCTAACTCATATTTTTTTAATTAACAAAGGCTTGGGCCGGGTTGAGCCGAGCCAGCCCATATTGATAGCTCTACCGTTAAAATCTCAACAATTTCACTACTCACTCTTGCAAGGTATCTAAGAGCTTCTTTATATCATGTTAGGTTGCCAAGATGAAGTTAGAAATTTTTTATTGTGGGACCAAAAGATATATAATATATAATAAAATAAAAATAAAACTAGTTAAAAATAATAAATATCAATATAAAAATCATATTGATAGATAAAGGGAAATTTTTTATTTTAAAAAATAAAAGATAGTAATGTTTATAATTTTTGATCATGTATGTAATTATATTTAGATAAAAAATTAAAGAGATAAATAATAGTAAAAAGCTGACAAAGAAATATATCAATGTAGGGGCCCAAATTTTGGAGGAACCAAAATAGAAATTTACCTTTCATTGTGAGTGAAAAAACAAGATAAATTATGGGATTTACAATAGCTAATGGGGGCGAAGGCCCCATCATGCCCCCACCCTAATCCAGTCAAAAGATGAGTATAATAACCCAACTGGTGGAGTTCCAAACTAAGTTTTGTATGATTGACTAATTATCTTCCTCATCCTCATGATTAGAAGTACAGTAATTTTTTTCGTTATTACTTAAAGGTCAGAACTTAGAATTGAGAAAGTAGACTTAGGGACCATACGACTTCAAGAAAGTGGCATTTTCCTTTTATCATTTTTTTTGTGCGTCATTTTCCAGCTGTGATATTCTACGTGCAGACAATAGGGAAAAATACTTTACTTAAAACGCATAAACAAGTAAAGAACTGTGACTGTATGGTAAGTCGGTGTGGTTGGAGACAGAACTGGAGATCAACAGCCACGACCGGTCACGAAGGCTCAATAATTTTAAAAATTTAAAGTCAAATATTAAAATGGAATCTTTTTTATTAAAATTAAAAAAATTAAATAATTAAATTCATATTTTAATTTGATATATTTAAATATTTATTATAAAGTGTCAAAAATATTTCACTACTATAATTATTTTATATTTTTAAATGGTTAATATAAAATCAACAATCAAAATTTTTAATTCAAATAAGTTAACTATCACATAAAATAAAAATAATATAATAATTTAATATAAATTTTAAATTAAAATAAAATTTTTTAAAAAATTAAAATAATAATACTTAATTGTTGAATTATTATTGTAATTCATAAATGAGGCTTACAATAACATAACATATTTTTTAAGTATTTTTTAGAAGAAAATTGAAGTTAAAGAAAGAAAAAGCAAATGAGAGAAGAAGAATTTAAAAGTGGATATTATAAATTGAAAAAAAATGGTTTTATGGATAGAAAATAAAATAGTTGTTGAAAATTATTAAATACATTTTACTATTAGTTGATTGGAGAAAAAAGAAATAAGTGAAAAAAAATAACTATTGGAGATATTTAAATATATGTTACCGTTAGTTGATTGAAAATAAAAGAAATAATTGAAAACAAATAGCATTTTATAAATTGAAAAGTGATAAAAAATTGAGATTTCTAATTAAGTACATAATTAGAAAAGTAAGAGAATATATTATTTTATTAATTATATTTTATTTTTAATCTTTTATATATTTTTAATAAAAAATAAGATAATTAGTTCATAATTAATAAAAATGTAAAAGTGAGAAAAAATAAATATTTATTATATAAAAAAAATATTTAAATAATTTTAATATAATTAATTATATTATTATAAAAATATAAAAAAAAATTCTAACTTTGAGACCTAAAGCACTTACTTAATGACTTTACCCAAACGCCGACTCTGCCAATGGCTGCGACACGCGAAAACTTCTTGCCATGAAACTAAAGCACCGCCAGCCTGTTTGGGTGTTCCAAAATTTCAAACATCCAAATGCACCAACTTTTCCTAAAATTTAAATAATGGATTAATAATATTCCTCAAAATAAAAATAATGAGTTAATGCCTTTAAGTCATACAAGTTTGAATTCAAACTTTCTCCCTCTGAAATAAAAGTAAGTATAATTTAAGATCTTGACTTTTTAATGCTGATCCAAATTCCCTCCTAACTATCATATATTAAATTTCTCATTAATCTTTCCATACTTAAGCTTTCTTCTTGTCTTATATGGAAAATGTGCTTCCTTAATTATTACTAATTAGGATCACTTTATTTTGACACAAGTTGAAGCATTGATAAATATCTAAATGTAGGTTGCGGACGCTTCGTTAATTCTGCAGCACATGTTTCCGCACAGAACTCCAACGTCTTTCAACAAGTATTAGGCATGCGAATTCCGATCTGTTTTTTCGTTTATTCAAAACCCACTTGTAAAAGTCTTAAAATTTAAATGAATTGGAAGGCTTGCTTGGTTATGGTCTATGGAAGGGTTTGGCAACTTGGCGTCGACTTTCTCATTACAGTTTCCTTTTTCAAATGGGCAACATTTTATTCTGCAGTCTGCAACGCGTATTCTAGTCAAATCTAGAGCATACTTGCAGTATTTTATATATGCTAAGTAATTAACTACTAACAAAGCAAACACCACTGACATCTTTAAGATAAACTATAAATTTACCTTTTATGGAGGCTAGGTTAATCATCAATTCTAGCTCCCAGGATAACGATAGGTACGTGATAAACTAGTGGCGGCTCATGATATTATAAATACATACTTAATTTACGCTTAAACAAAGTGAGATCATAAGTCAATGGATGCTATGTTCTTGCTTGTTTGACTTGGCTGATGACATATACGAATTGGATTTCCTTTTAGTTTTTGCTTTTTCTTGTCATAAACCAATCAGCAATTCACCACACTGGTTTTCATGACTTTGATGGTTAAATCAAAAACATACGTAGGACTACGATCTTTTTGAGCGTGTTGACTAGGGTGTTCTAGCTTTTTATTTTCCAAGAAACCAAACTATCATGGCTGGCAAATCCAATCCCAAATCCACCGACAATTACCTAAACCCATTCTTGGGCAAAGATAGTGAGAACTTTAGGACATCTCGACAAAATGTTTGGGCTAAGGTTGACGTACTTTCTAGACTTTGCAAATTGAGATCACCAAATCACCTAAAACTTAAAGTATTTTAGCTTTAAGACCATTGGGAATTAGAGTCATTAAATGATGAAACGTGGCCAAGGTTGCCGGGCGCTTGTTTTATGGTTCACCGTGTCGAATGATCTTATGTTACATCACTTAAGTTTTTGGAATTTCAATGATCTTATTTCAAGTTAGATTTCTTCATTTGTTAATTAATTTTAAATTAAATGATTTGTACACTCATTTATTTCGACTCTATACGTGAAAAGAAATTTGTAGTCTCATTTATTTCGATTGTTAGTACTTACTCTACACATGAAAAGAGATATTGAGTGATGTTATATATATACCATATTAATTATATTTTAATTTTTAATGATCTTATATTTAAGTTGAATCTTTCTATCTATTATCTTTAAGTTGGATGCTTAATACAATAAAACAAACTCCTCAACATCACTAGCTAGCTACCCAAATTAGGTGATATAAAATCCATCTTCAATTAGTTTTAACTTTGTTATATTTGGTTTTCATCAACACATAGGGTTAGTGGTGAAAGATTAGGCTAAAGCTCATAAACATTTTACACGACCAAGCATGCACCGATGGAAAATTCCAATGGAATTAGGCAAAAGTAGGACATTACCCGCACCAAGAATAAAATTGTATGTTTTGGTAGTAGGTATATTGAAATATCGCGTAACAGTTCGCTTGGCTTCCCCGATCATGGATTAGAATTTAGGACATCATGCTCGAGAAGAACGACGCGTTTTTATTAAAGTCTTAGCAGTTGACTTTAAGTTGTAAATGAATTAATGGTTTACCCTCTAAAATTCCCAGACATAAGAGACAGTATTTTACTCTATGTCATGCTAGAGGTAGAATCTACCTACTTTCTCCCCATTATATAAACATAATCCACTAACACGAATCCTCCAATATCAGCTGATCAGCTCTCCTTTGTTAAAAAAAAAGCTATGGCTTCCAAGCTCTGCTCTCTTCTTGCAATGTCTCTCTTCATTCTTCTCCCTTTGTTCATCTCTCCTTCTCTTGCAGATGCTCCCCCATCTGATCCTGTCTCACCAGGAACCATTTGCAAGTCCACCCCAGACCCTTCCTATTGCAGATCTGTGCTCCCTAATCAAACCACCAATGTCTACAACTATGGTCGATTCTCTGTTCGCAAATCTCTGTCACAGTCTCGAAAATTCCTCAAACTAGTTGATAAGTATCTAACAGAATACCGATCCTCGTTATCAACATCTGCAATTCGTGCTTTAGAGGATTGCCACTTTCTAGCTGGCCTGAACATGGATTTTCTGTTGAGCTCCTTCGAAACTGTCAATGCCACTAGTAAAATTCTGTCCCCCGTGGAAGCTGAGGACATACAAACCTTGCTTAGTGCTATTTTAACTAACCAGCAGACCTGTTTGGACGGTATACAATCTACTGCTTCAGCTTGGAGCATAAGGAACGGCCTCGCGGTTCCTATGACAAATGACACAAAACTCTACAGTGTGTCTCTGGCTCTTTTTACAAAGGGCTGGGTTCCTAAGAGGAAGAAAAAGGCCGCATGGCAGCCTAGTAGCAAGCAGCTAGCATTCAAACATGGGCGTTTGCTTCTGAAAATGTCGAGCCGTACACGATCAATTTATGAGACCGTAAGCAGAAGAAAGCTTCTTCAGACGACTGATGCTGATGAGGTCTTGGTGAGTAACATTGTGACGGTGAGTCAGGACGGAAGCGGAAATTTCACTACCATTAACGATGCTATATCTGCAGCTCCCAACAACACCAAAGGTGTAAATGGTTACTTCTTGATTTACATCACTGCCGGTGTTTACCAAGAGTACATTTCCATCGCTAAGAACAAAAAATACTTGATGATGGTCGGGGATGGTATCAATCAGACAATTATCACCGGAAACCGTAGCGTTGTTGATGGGTGGACAACATTTAACTCCGCAACTTTTGGTGAGTTTTAATTCAAGAACCATTTAAGTAACTACATGTGAACTGCACAAATTTTCACATCTTCCTGTCTGACAAATATGAGCCTAATTAATCTGACAAATTTTGTTTAATATTACAGCTGTGGTGGCTCCAAATTTTGTTGCGGTAAACATAACTTTTCAGAACACAGCCGGTGCAATCAAGCATCAGGCCGTAGCAGTTCGAAATGGGGGTGATTTGTCAGCATTCTATAGCTGCAGTTTCGAAGGATTCCAAGATACTTTGTATACTCATTCCCTAAGGCAGTTTTATAGAGAATGTGACATCTACGGTACTGTTGATTTTATATTTGGAAACGCAGCCGTTGTTTTCCAGAACTGCAACATATATCCTCGACTCCCAATGAGTGGACAATTTAATGCCATCACTGCACAGGGCCGAACCGATCCTAACCAGAACACAGGCACATCGATTCATGACTGCAATATCGTGGCTGCTGATGATCTGGCCTCGAGCAATACCGCCTTTCAAACGTATCTAGGGAGACCTTGGAAAGAGTATTCGAGGACTGTATACATGCAGAATTACATGGGAAGTTTGATAAATCCTGCTGGTTGGAAGGAATGGGATAGAACTTTTGCCCTGAGTACATTATTCTATGCCGAGTATGACAACAGAGGACCTGGATCCAACACTTCCAGTAGGGTCACGTGGTCTGGTTACCATGTGATTAATGCTACCGATGCTGCTAATTTTACTGTGTCTAGCTTTTTGTTGGGAGACGACTGGTTACCAAATTCGGGAGTGCCTTACACTGCAAGCTTATTATGAGCAACTAATCAACAGATGAAGTTACGTTCTTTCATTTTTTTTGTTTGGTCATTGTTTTTCTGATGTAATAAGCGCGTAAATACCGGACCTATCCAAGTTTACAGCTTGGTATTTATCGATATTGAATGTTAATTGATATTGATACTTCCAATTGTTAATTGAAAAAAGCCGTAAGGCTATTCACCTACTCATTCATGCTATATCTAACGTCTTCCCACGTTGATTGAACAGGACAAAAACGCTGGAGTCTTTGTGCTGGCCACTAAACTGCGAGCTAATTGGATAGTTACCTATAACTGACTGGGGGAAATTATTAATATTTAAAAGACAAAAACCTCCATATGAGAAGTATTTTTTTTTCTCACGTACATGTTTATAATTTCATCGAATATGCCAATTGATGGCAATTTTTGTACTTAATTTGACATGAATTTTTTTAAACAATTAACTTTGATCACGTGGTGTGAACATGCCACGTGCAAGATGTATTGTAACATAACAAATGAGAGAGCATGGACTTATTATATAATTAAGGTTGACTGACTTGGAAAGTCGAATTAGATAATCAATAATTTTTAACAATTAAATGATTAAAATATTAATTTTTATAAGTATTAGTGATCAAAATGTGATTTTTTTAAAATTGAATGAGTAAAACAAAAATTTTCAAAAAAATAAATTAAGCGATTACCCAAATATCTTCATATTGGAAAATGACAAGTTTCCTTGATAAATCCACCAGGCACCAAAAAGGAAGTTCCTTGGAGGAACTCCAACAAACATTAAAATTGTCCAGGTCATTAGATAGAGTTGCCCCTGCAGACCTGTGTTAGTTATCCATTCCAATCATCTATAATTGCTTTTTTTTTTTTTCCTTTTGTTTGTTTTTGAACAAATAATTGGTATTACAACTTACTTTGGAAGGAACAAGTTCAAGGATTTATTAGAAAACGTAATATGCATTTTAAGGTCACTGCGAAAAGAAGAAATTTCATTTTAAATGGACGCGACAACGTGTTTGTTCCCCATCTCTCTTTAGGAATTAAAAATAAATTTTCGATCCCCATATTGGTCGATGTACTCCATAAGCTTTATAGGACTATTCCATCTTCGATATATATAGGTTCGCCACCAAATGGCTAACCAAATGTTAGAAAAGTACTCTGTAACCTAATATTTATTATTATCAAGAAAATTGTTTTGGATCTGTCTTGGCCAATAGCAAGCTAGCCTCCTGCATGCAGTGGTTTCTCCGTTCTTAGTAAAGATTCTTATCATCTTAATTTGCCTCTGAGGCAACAAACTTAGGCTTTGCTGGATAGGGTTGAAAAGTGGGAGGATGGAAGGGGATGGGGGAAAATTTGAAAGAAAATGATTTTTATCAGTGTTTGGTTAGAGAGAAAAGTAAGAGGAAACAAGTTAAGAGAGCTTATCATTTTTCATCCTTATTCATAAAACCAAATTATTGCAAATTGAAAATATTAAAGAATTGAGAGAGAACTGTACTGAATCAAGTGTAACATATTAACAAGCTTGTCGATAATTTTTTAAATTGTATCTTTTTACCTTAACTTACAAAAAAAATATAATTTTCATTTTTTTTCCTTTCTTTTTTCAATTAGACCAAGCAATGGACAAAATTATTTTTTCGTCCAATGATCTTCCATCTTTCCTACCAAGCATTCCAATGATAAGAAAAAATTGTATATTTTCTATCTTTTCGCTTTTTTCCTCATTTTTTATCCATTCTACCATGCCTCTGAAGAAGAAATATAAATTTAAGCTCAAATTAATTAGAAAACTTAACGCAATTATACATTAACTATTTTGTTCTGTACTTGGATGATGCCAATATATGCCACAGAATGTTTAAATACACAGCAAAACTTACCGTTAGTAGTTTTCACCTAAATAATTACAATAATATTGGTACAGAGTCCAAGAGCAAGCAACGATGTCCAATTGTCTTCTGCCCCAAGAACCGGTATTTTCATTGCTTAATTATATCCTTGCAATAGCATTAACGTCTCATTTCCACAATTACATGAAACTTGCGAGCAAGGCAGCATCTTAATCGATGCACCAGATTTTTAGCACGGTTAATTTGATTGCAGAAATTATTATGAGCTAATAAAAGTAGTACAAACTAATTAAGAGTAATTAATAGCAGCAAATGAAGCTTGGGGTTACATCACTTTGTAGCCAAAAGATTGACGATGTCCAAGGCATTGCTACAAAGCTTGATAAAAATGTTGTTCCTGCTAAACAGCTCCAATTCGTTACCGGGGCTTTGCTTGAGCCCAGACTCACAAGTGATTGCATCGGTAACGGCAGCTTCCAACCAGACTTTCGCATCTTTGTAAGCCTTTGATACCAGGGCTGCCAGGGAGTCATCAAGCTGCTGTGTCGCGGATAAGTAATTTTCCGAGCAATCCTGGAAGTTCTGCTCGACGGTAGGTTCCAAATTTGAACCATCGAGTATCTTCTTGATGTAGACGGATGTGTCTGAGCCATTGTTGGAAGCGACCTTGAGTGCTATCAAGGCAAGGGCAGCTAGGTCAGCGTCTTGGCTGGCATGTTCAGCCTCAAGGCTTGAGATACAGAGATCCTTGTATCTCGCCCTTTGACAGGCTTCAGCAATTAAGTTGTTTTTACCAGCAGCATTTAGTGAGGGCAATAAAGAGAGGCAAAGGGAGAAAGAAAAAAGCAAGGCAACACTAATGATGATAGGCTTCATAGTTTTCTCCTCTAGTTTCTGGCTTTCTGCCCCGGAATTTGGAATTTTTGGAAGGAATAGTGATCTTAGATTGCGTTTTAAACGATGAAGAGAAAAAATGTGGGATGGTAACTTCTTGTTCAAAATAACGTTTAGTACCTACCTTCGTACAACAGTGTGTCTAAAAATGGCGGGATATTAAACAGATTCAGGAAAGAGCATCGACCGCTAACCCAAGACAGATGCGCTTAGCCACTCGTAAATGAAGTTGTTTGTGAGGTTGAATAAACGCGTACTACAAGGTAAATTCAATGGCTTCACATCCATGAAGGTTTAATTTGAGACTATTAACAAATTGAAAATACTGGTTTTATATGCCCTATTTTAGACACGATTTTTTCCTTTTTTGGAAAGGCAAGAATAAGATTTCATTACTGTAAATTCCTTTACAAAAACTACCGGCCCTGGGGTAGTGAGCAAGTAACTCGTAACAGGGGACAAGTAACCCCTATTAAAACTGTTACCTGTGAAAGAAAAAAGAACCACGAGCAATTTATCCCTGGTTGCTAATGGGATCAGCTTCCTATAACAATACAAAGACTCCCATTCAAAACAAAAAGGACAAGGAGTCAAATTAGACTTAATCGCACTGCAACCCAGTCACTATTTTCTACACAAAACCAAAAATCAATATAGACTAGTAACTTAGGGGATTGCCTCATTGCCTTAAAAAGTCAGCAGTGCTACGCTTTTTTGGATGGATTGACCCAGTGATATTTGAAAAGCTCGAAATCTGGTCTAAATCTGATGCTAAAATGGCATACTACTATAGAAATGAAATGGGATATGGAGATCGAGGAAATCGAGGCAGTTCAGGAGAAAATCTGAGACTTACACAACAAGCTCAGCGACGCCATTCACTCGATTTCTCGAGCTCACTTCCTTAACTCCATGAAAGCCCTCGGAAAATCCCACAACAACGACGTCGTAGGCGACGATGACCGGAACGACTTCGTGTCCGTGAAGGACTTTCGAATCGACGATGGTGACTCCGCCATTCAAAAGGTCAACAGTCTGAATGCTAGCAGAACCGCTCTCGAGAATCTCGAAGACCAGCTCGAAATTTTCCACACGGTACACACACAGCAGCGGGCTGAGAGAGAAGCTGCCATTGCACGATTAGAACAAAGCGGGATAATTCTTGCATTGAGATTGGCTGAGCACCATCGTAAGAGTACAAAGTAATTGATGAAGCTCTAGCTTTTGTGTGAGATGTACATGATGTTAGCCGTTTTGTTTCACCTGAAAACCTTTACAGTTCAGCAGTTAGTCCATCTGGCCGGGGGAGAATCTTATGTCACATGGAGGGAAGCGCTCTAATATGCTAACCAAAGTTGTTGTTTCTGGTTTCAACTTTGCAAAGCAATCCCTGAAATTTGATTATATTGGTGGGATACGAAGCAATACAGCTTTATTCGCGGTTTAACATGATAGCAATGCTGCATCTGCATCAGATTGTTTATACAGAGCATCCGGAGAAACAAAAAGATAACATCAACAGGCACAGAAATGTGAGAAAGAATTCTCAACTAGAAGGGCCTTCATCCTATGGTCGTTTGAACCACTTGGATGTGTTTTCGGCCCAGGGCATGTTAGCAAAGAATTGGTCCTTTTATTTATATACTGTCCTAGTTGGAGCTGTTGTCAAAATGCTGATTGACCTCGTTGATATTGTTGTTGAGGCATATCCTTGTAAGAAATGATAGTGAAGCAGGTAGTCAGTTTACGGAGTATTATCTTTTCCTTACCTCCACAATTTTGTGTATATCCCCATTACTAATTGATGCTTTGTATGTGTATGCATGCCTGATCTTACTCTCTCAAAAAATGGCATACTACTATATATTAAAAAAAGGAAAAAACTTTGTTGAAACACTTACGGTAGCGCATACATATTGGGCTTTCCTCGCGTGTTGTTAGGCTAAACTCTAGGCTAGCATTTCAATGCCCTAAAACCAACTCAACTCCATACCGGCCCACCCCATCCGGAAAAGAAAAAACTCCGTCAATATCAATAAGAGGCAAATAGCTTTTATGATTTCAATTATAAGGTAAAATTCAAAAACCACCTTCCAATCATTTTAAAAGAACACTTTGATTTTTTTTTATTTTAAAATAATTTTTTTGTCCACTATTAATAGTATTAATCACTGTTAAAAATTCAATCTAATATTGCATAGATATTTTAAACACAAATACCTTTTTTTATAAAAAAATATGTCATATCTTTCCTCTTTCAAAAACCTTAATAAAAAAAATAAAGGAATTTTGATATGCTTCCTTCAAATTTTCATTTTTTTCATTTCGATCCACCTGAAGAATTTTATAACAATCAACACTTATTTTTGAATTCCTTTTTTCTTCTTGTAACTGAAGAATTTTCTCTTCTCATTTTGCATTTTGTTAATTTTTTCTTTTTCTCACAACTTTAGTTTTTTTTTTAAATCATTGTATTCTTATAGGACGAAGTTACATAGTGTTGTTACAAGTTTTGCACAACAACCTACAACCCACCTTACTATTTGTGTCAATACAAAAAACCAATACCATCACAATTAAATGATTGTCAAACTTAAATCTAACAACAATATACATAATATCACTCATCAATAAGACCACCTATTATCTAAACTTTTAAATTTTCTGCAATATCAACAAGGCCTCTTTCCATCAATATAAAAAATTCTATCAAATTTCAAAAATTACAAAAATTGAATCTCACGCACAAAAAAAACTTACAATAAGATCATATAAATCTATCATCCACCCATAGACAAATCAAACCCGCTACCCAAATACTAGTGAAAGAGACAAAACCCACTAGTGTTTGGATTTAACAAATCACAACTTTAGTTTTTTTAACTAAAGGAATTTTGATTTGGAAGGAAAAAATAAATATTTTTTGCTATTTGAGAAGGAGAAGATTCATTAACATCAATCCCATGGAAGCCACATCAAGGTCTTTCATTTCTTTTCTTCTCTTATTTTTTTTAGTTTTTTTTTTTATGTTCAAAATCCTATTTTTAATAATTAATTATTTTTTTCTTTTCAAGATTTTTGGAAGAAGATGAGTAGATTTTTGTTTTCAAAAATAATATGCTTAAATTGAAAAAAAAGTATAAAAAAGTTATTTGTGTCTTAAAATATTTATGTGATATTGAGTTTTAATTTTTTTTAAAGTGTTAACTAACAATGTTAATAGTTAAAGGATCAAAAATGTTATTTTAAAATAAACTTTTAAAATGTCTTTTTAAAGTGATTAAAGAGAAAATTTGGATTTTACCCTTCAATTCTTCTTTTTA
This sequence comes from Theobroma cacao, assembly GCF_000208745.1. Classification (NCBI taxonomy): domain Eukaryota; kingdom Viridiplantae; phylum Streptophyta; class Magnoliopsida; order Malvales; family Malvaceae; genus Theobroma; species Theobroma cacao. The sequence goes on along the minus strand of NC_030850.1, from coordinate 31,417,219 downwards.
AAAAATTTTAATCTCTTTTAGAAAAAAACAATATTATTAAATCAATATGTAACTTAACTAATGAAGCAGAGGAATTTCTTTCGATAATGGAGTCTGGGTGACTTAGGATCATAACTCATAACAAGACGTATAAATTGTAAAAAAGGATAAAAAGATACGAAATGTGTAAATTATGCTAGTATAACTTGATTTCTTTTTCTATAAATATAAATTATAATTTCTTTTAATGACTTGTGATCACTTTTAGATTTGTTGTTTTCATATTAATTGATATTTATATTAATATTTAAAAATTAAATGTCAAGTTTAGTGTCATAAGTCCAATGAAACCAATAAAAATTATTAAAAAAAATTAATGAACGAAGGATTTTAATGACTATCCCTGTATACACTACCAAATATAATTAATGTCTTCTTATTTCTTGATCTCAGATATTGAACTTACCTTTCTAGCCTTAACGCAAAAGACATAACAATACAAGTCACAGTAATAATATTAGTCTAAAATGATTTAAATGTCAAAACAACCTAAATCCTAGTACGACTTCAACACAAAAGTTTGCCTCTTTTACATTTTCTCTCTCTCTTAGATATTTATGTTTTATCTTTCAATTTTCGATGTGCGTGTCTGCAAAGTAAACTTTAAAAAAATAGGGGTGTCTATGCCCATTTGCTAGATATAGAAAAGCCTTTTTAATAATTTCTCAGTTCTCTTTATTATATAATAAATACATAAAAAATATTTTAATCTGTGAGTGAACACGGCTCAAACTTATTGTTCATGAGTTACTCAATCTTCTCTGACGAATGCTCAAAGTCAATCCTTTCGTTCGATAAAAGTTAAGTCGAGTTCACTTTTGTAATATTCAATTTCGAGTGATTCATAAATTTTTTAAAATTTTAATAACATAGATATACATATTTAAGTAAAACATAATATTTATTTTATCTATTTTAAATTTTTATTTCAAACTTGAGTTTGAATTGATTTTCAAAATTTACTATATAAATCAATAATAATTAACCTAGATCAAGTTAAACTCGAATAACTCGATTATTTTTCGAATTGAACTCAATAAAAATAAAAAAAAATTCAATCTCGAATTTATTGATGGGGACGAACTCAAACTTGACTCTGTATCAGCTCACCTCAGACTCGTTTGCACATGTAATAATATGGGAGTATAAAATATCTAGAAAAGTGAATTTAAATGGCTAAATCCATCCACAAAAATAAAAAGGTTACTCTAGGATTTAAGATGGGCCTGAATTTCTTTGTGCGTTGACATTTTTAAAAATGCTAATCTATTAATAATAATAAAAAATTGATTTTTTTTAAAAAATTCATATACCCTATAAGAAGAGAAATTAAGTAAACATGTATAGTATTCCTTTATGATTAATCAATATTCGGTCACTTTGCAGCTAAAAGGTGTTTCGTTACGCATCTCATAGTGAAACTTGGGTTGACAATTGGAATTAGTTAGCGTGTTAATTCGTCTAAAGTTTCGTACAACAAATAAAAATGTTGCTATAAGTCAAAATCTTACATTTCGTTATAATTATCTTTAAATAAAACTTTAATCTTTAAACTTTATGTTTTACTTTTTAATTATATTTCAAAATTACTGGTACTATTTACCGTTACATCTGAAAAATCACCCTATAGATTTGTTACTTTTCAGCCAAAGTAATCGCTTCATTTTCAGCCCAGATTGAACTGCGGTTGCACATCGAGCAAAAGTGTACAGGTTCACAGCTAGAGCTGCTCAAACTGTGTAATGATTGCCACGTTTACAAAATCAAAACGCCAGATGTCCTCAAGAACTGCGTCTTTTCTAACGGCAAGTCTTGTTTCTTTCCTCTCTTACCAGAGATACCGGAATATGCATTTTTTGTGTACATTTTTTTTTTTAGATTTTACTACTCCTGTCCTACCCAAATCCTCTTCAGACTCAGAATCCGATCACCCGAACCCGAACCCGCATCCGCAACACTCGTTAATCTGTCTTCTCCAGTGGCGACCTCTACAAGAATTCCCAGCCCTAGTAGCTCCGATGTTTTCATGGGGCAACTCTCCGGCTTCAATGACGACGGCGAAGACGAAGAAGACGAAGCAGCCGCTGAAGAGCTATTCATTTCAATATCTTCTCTTGGAGGCTCTGAACTGGCTGCTTCAGCTACCGGAAAAACGGTCTGGTCTAATGTTTTAGGTGGATTGACCAGAGTATCAGCTTGGACCGGAGCTCTGCAGAGTGGACAGTTAGAGTGACTATAAAACCACATGTCGATGCAATCAACGTGGAAGGTGTGATTACACTTAGGCAAAACGCGGGCTTCCTCGTCGTTCTCGAACTCGGCCAAGCAAACGGCGCATTCAAGTGGAGGGAAATGATTGGCTTTGGCGGAGTAAATAAAAGTAGGGATCGTTTTAATGACAGAAGGATCCAAACCTTTGGGAGCAACGGTGGTCGGAGTAGCAGTGGAAATGGAGAGCAAGTGCTGAGCACGACGGCGGATGTAACGGAGACGGCGGTTGCGGAACAAGATACGAGTGTAGTTGTGGAAGCAGAGTATGATAAGTAATGCTACAAAGAGAACGATGCCTGTGCAGAGCATTACTTTGCCATTAACAGCATAATTAATGTGTTTCCTGGGTAAGTCTGTGTAGTCATCCATGAAAGATAGAGAAAGAAATTAAGGGTATGGGAGAAATGAGAAAGAGAGAGTGGTTGGCAAGGGATTTATCGGTGAGAAGCGAGAGAAGAAGGAAAGGGAAAGGAAGAGGAAGGTTCCTATTTGACGAGTTTGATGGGTTTGGATTTCTTTGTCTTTGATTTTCGGCTTTGACGAGTAAAAATGGTAAACCTGGCGGGCTTTTATTATTCCATCAGCTGCCAGTTATCCTGAATGTATATCCTGTTAAGCCCGGGCAGGTGAATTTACTTGCAGCCCGTACACTTTTTTTGGAAAAAGGTAAACTCTTTTTTATTTACATTAATAGGAATATTAAAAAAAATTACTATTAAAAAAATTATAAAAAATAACCTTATTATCTATTTCAAGAATACTAAGAAAATTATTGTTAGAGGAAATTGTAAGAAACCAACTTTACTGTCTATTTTAGAAATAGTAATTATTTTTAACCAATTTTAGTCATAATATGAAAAAATACCCTTAAACTATTTCAAACAAATTTAATGTTATCAAATTTCTCTCCTGCCATTCATTTGCTTTGCTCCTTATTCTGTTGTGCTATCTATTTTTCTCTCTTCGTTATCCAACTTTTTTTAATTTTACCATGATCATTATCTTTCTGTCTATCTCTCGTCATCTCGTCGTCGATCCACATATAAGAGTATGACATGAAAGGTAACAATATAATTTTTAGTTTATTGGCTTACATTCATAAAACCCTCACTTTATCTATCTATCGTCATCTCATCATCAATCTACATACCAAAAAGTATGGCATGTTAAGTAACAATGGGTTCTTGGGTGTTAAGTTTTTTCAGTGATTCAAGTCTGGTAGAACATGCTTTAACATGTAACAAAGTTATTCATGTCTTGACATATAACATTAGTAGGAAGAAGGAAGCTTTAGCATGTAATATATGTTAATAAAGCTTTAACCTTTGCATATAACATCTAGTGGTAAAGCTTTAATCTTGACATATAACATCTCGTGGTGAAGTTTTGACCTTAGTTTTGGCCTTGGCATGTAACATTTGGTGGTGAAGCTTTGACCTTAGCATTTAACATCTAGTGTTAAAGCTTTGGCCTTTATATGTAACATCTAGTGTTGAAGTTTTAATGTTACTTAATTTTTTTGAATATGATGTGTAATAATAATATTTTTTAAACAAGTAACTTTTTTGTATTTCGCTACAATATAAATTCTTGGAGTTAAAGCATGTAACAATTTTTTTTCAACTGTAACAACATTTTTTGAACCTGACGTGTCATAGCAACACTTTTTAAATGTAATTTGATCTCTATCTTTGTATTTCAATATGATATAAACTCTTGGAGTTAAACACCTTCATGATAGAGATAAAAATTTAAAATAAAAAAAATTTTGACACGAAAAGGAAGATGTATTGAAAAATTATTCAATGTCAACATTATTGCTGGGGTGAAATGGCTAGGATGAAATGGATTTAGACAAAAAGATACTATTCAAAATCCTCAAATTTGGATAATTAGCTGTTACATTATTTTATTTGTTACATTTCCTATAATCATAAAAAAGATTCAACACTAAATGTTACATGTCAAGGTTAAAGCTTCAGCAACATATATTACACACTAAAACTTCATTCTTTCTACTGATGTTACATGCCAATGCATGAATCATTTTGTTACACGCTAAGGCATGTTCTATCAGACTTGAATCATTGAAAAAACTTAATATTCATAAACTCAAGAATCCGTTGTTACGCATTATATTATGCTTTTTAGTTTGTAGATCAATGATGAGATGACGAGAGATAGATAGAGAAAGGGTTTTGTGGATGCAAATCAATAAACATAAGAATATATTTTTATCTTTCATGTCATGCTCTTTGATCATATGACAAGATGATGAGAGATAAACATAATGATAGTAATGGTAGTCAAATTAGAGTAAGTAGGATGATGAGAGAGAAAAATGAAAGCACAACAGAACGAAGAGCAAAGTAGATGAATGGCGGAAGAAAAAATTTGGGAGTACTTGAATATAAAGAAATTCATTAAGAGTAATTTTGTTCAAAAATCTTTTCTTTTGATTAAAAATAATTAAAATTAAAAAAATTTATTTTTTAAAATACTTTATCTTTAAAGACTAAAAAAAAATTATCCCTCACTATTGCTACTCTTTCACCGAAAATAAGTATGTAACGGCGAGAAGGAGAGCGTAAGCTCTCAATAGTTGTCTACTTAAATTTAAGGGTAACATTAAATTTTAAACCTCTTGTGTGAGCTCAAGGAATTAGTATTACTACTTCCTTCTTACTTTAACCGAAGGTAAGTACGTAAGGATAATAAGGCAGAGCATAGGTTCTAAAAAGTTGATTACTTAAATGACACGGCAATGTTAAATTTTGAACCACTTGTGTGAGCTCAAGAAAATTACTATTATTACTTCTTTCTTGCTTTATTCGAAGATTTGTACGTAACGATGAGAAGGCAGACCCTAGGCCCTAAAAAGTTGTCTACTTAAATAGCAGGGTAACGTTAAATTTTGAACCTTTTGCGTGAGCCCAAGAAAATTACTATTACTACTTCTTTCTTGCTTTACCCGAAGTTAAATTTTGAACCTCTTGTGTAAGCTCAGGAAAATTACTATTACTACTTTGTTGCTGTATCCAAAGATAAGTACGTATATTTATTACGTTACAATATTTTTCTAAAAAGTGCAGGATTTTTAGATCTTCATTGTTTTGGATTTAGAAAAAAAATAGGGTTTTCATAGAACTACAATTAAAAGAAATGGGAAAATGGTAGAGAAATAAAAAAAAAATTTATTTATAATTTTGGTACCAATAGACTACTAGTTAATTTGGATTTTAGTTTTTTCATATGATTATATCGGCTAATCAAATCATATATCACGTAAATAAAAAATGATAATTGATATTAAATCTAATGATGGTTATATATTTATTAAGCTAGACTTTTTTAAATATAATAAAAAATAAAATACAAAACTTTTCTAAGACTTATGACCCAAAAAAAAAGGAGAAAAATAACACTGCTCACGACGCTCCTAAGTGCTAAAGGCACAAGATCTACTAGTGGTAATTTATAACATATATAAAAAAAAGATCCAAAAGAGTTTTCTCGTGAAAGATAAAAAAAAATAAAAAATAAAAAATAAATAAAAATAAATAAAAAAGACTCACTTGCAACGCACGGGTCATAATTTAGTTAAGATCATTTGAGCTGCCAAACTATGGGCACAAACTTTCGGTGGTATTGGTTTTCATTAAGGGCGGCTTACCAATTAGAGCCAGCCAAATAAATCCAGTGAGTCAACGATCACCCAAATAGTAGTATACAAATATCAATAAAGTGCATGCAATATGCTATATGCACACCCAACTTACCAAGTTGGCTAATAAAAACACGAAAAGGGATAGGATAACTGAATCAAATAACACTCGTTAGAAAACAAAAGATTTGTTTTTGGATGAATCAATCCTTATCCAAATATTTTGTTTCCATATTTGTAATTCTTTGGGGTCAGATTCTTATTTAATTTTAATCCATTACGTCATTTGCTTTGAATTATTTTGCATAAGATTAACTGTTTTTATTCCTTCTTTCTTGTTTTCAATCATGTCAAGGCGTCCTTGTTTGGACTAGATAGGGAACACTACAACAAATTTGATTTAAAGATGAATATTCCTAAAATACGTTATTAAAAATATTTATAATGATATTTTTTCATACTTTTTATAATATTTTTATAAATTTGACTATATTTTATAAATGTTTAATAACATTATAAATAAAATATAATTATAAATATTGTATACACTAACAGACACTGCATTCTTGATATTGCTATTAAATATGAAAAAAATACAACTAAAAATTTAAATAATTAAATTTTTTAAGATATCATTATATAAAAAGATAGGTTACCTACAAAAATGTAATTAAAGTACGAATTTATTGCAATAGTGTTTTAACTAGATGAGTTGGACTTGAATTCTCTGCTTCCCTTGTAACATTGCAAAACTGTTTTTCCCTTTTGATACTTACAAAGCAAATTAAAGATAATAATTGGTAATTAAAGTTTTTTATTCACATGTAATTGTTTAATCCTATTCCTAGCTATTAGGTTAATAAAAAGTCTTCATAAGCTAATGTTCAGCTATAAAACCATGAAGTAATTACTACTACATAGCAAAAATACATAGATATATTCTTGGTAACTTCTTGACTCCGTCACGTAAAATGTAATGGCTGATCAATGCATTAAAGCTTAAAAATGACCCCCTACTACCTAGAAGGCTTGGACCAATGGTCCAAAACCTTGTGCCAACCGTTAAAGGTTTCGACGGGTTAATTTTCAAGTGGGGAAAAGGACAGGAGAAGAACACCAACTTGCTTGAAGAGGTACAACATGCATGATGGCACGTTAATTGTTTTGAAATTATCCAAAGATTCAAACAAAAGTACAAATTAACGGTGGGCAAGGAGCCAAGGGCCAGGTGGTCTAAAAATAGGAAATAACGTAAAGGTAATTGATTAGGGGCATATTCTTCCAACTCGTGATGCATGGAGACAATTTTGTAATATCTAGTAATTATTAAGAGACATGATGAGTTTTGATTTTATAAATAAAGATCTTTTTTTATCTAATGGGTATATTTTTTAAGTTAAAAATATAAATTCGTGACAAGTGATATCAAAATTAACTCAAATTTTTATTAATATGAAACTCTCATAAAAGATATTTAGATCAAGTTAAATTAAGATCAACGTGCAATCTCTCTCCTCTATGGGTAAAATAGTCAATGCAATGGAGCATTGCACGATTTAATGTTAGAGAATGACAAGGATTTCATATTAGTAAGAAATGAGATAGGTCTTGGATTTATAAGTAAAGACTTTCCTGCATCCAACAAGTATGTTTTTTAGATAAAAAATGTGAACTTATGATAAATAATATTAGCAAACTAAAATCTTCATTGATTTGTGGCCCCACGAGAGATACCAGGTCCCATGAGAAAATTTTATAAATCTCCTCTATGGATAAAAGAATTTTACAAATCTCACATCAATAAAAAATAAGACATTAATAAAAAATAGGGTGAATATAAATTTATAAATAAAGATCTTTCTTCACTTAATAGATATACCTTTTGAGTTAAAAACGTGAATCTATGACATTCAAAATGTACTTAACATGAAAATTCATGCCATTTATCTTGCTTGCTAGCCGCCATCTGAACAAGGTCAGTGCTTCATCGGTTCAACCAAGAGCTCTGGCCCTTGATGCTCTCAATTATAAGGCTTGCAGGCTTTGATAAGACTTTAACAAGCTCGGTCGATAAAATTTCACTAGTTTCGCAATTGAAATGGGTTAAGTTCCCGTCCAATTTTTTTCCTGGGATTGCTCTCTTATTTAAGCTTATATACATTCCTATCCCTTAAATCTCAAATTTACCAAAGTACCTAAGAAATGAGACACAAATGAAAGCTGTGGTTTGCTTTATTCATCTAAATATACCATGTTTCCAACTCACATTTACCAATGTTCATGGGACTATTAAACCATATAAATGGAGGTAGACTTTCCTCTTACTTCAGCCTTTTTAATTATTTTTTAAAATTTTATTTGTCAAAATATGCAAAATAAATTACTAATTTGATTACTTAACTTCTCAAAAATTTGTATTTTGATCATCAATTTTGGAAAATACATTTGATCACCAATGTCTATTAAAGTTAAAGCTTGTTGTTCAAAGAGGTCTATAAACTATTTAAGAAAATTCAAATAAGCTTTTATGTTTTTATTATGTTCAATCAAGTCCCTGAATTTTTATTTTAAGTCAAATAAGCTTTTATGAGTAATGGTTGATTAGTTGTCATTCGTCAAATTATTACTTGTCATTTTTTATCTGCATGGTATTGACATGACGTTGATGTAGAGATTAAAAATGCCATATAACCATTTTATTATACTACATTAACATGTCATATTATTATTAATTATGATATGTCAATATGTTATATTATCATCAATTACGACATGTTAGCATGTCATATTAACATCATGTAACATAAAATGATAAATTGTATTTTGACTAAGTCAATTATTAATTATAAGAACTTATTTGACTAAAAATAAAAGTAAAAAAAATTATTTGGTTCAAAATAAAAGTATAAATGTTTAATTAAATACAATAAATAAATAAATATTTATTTAAAAAATTTTAAAATAGTTCAAGAGCTTTTTTAAATATTATACCTAAACTTAATGCTTTTATTAATCAAGTCTGACACATCAACTAACTTTAGTCATGTGGCATGTTCATATCAACTCAACTACCATGTGATCAAGATGTTTGATATGGATGTAACACGTGATCAAAATCAGTTGATATGAACATGTCATGTACTCAATGTCAATTGATATATGTCAAACAACCTTTAGTTTCCAACAATTAAGTGACCAAAACATTAGTTACCGAGCTGTAATTTTTTAAAGTTGGGTTCCCAAAACAAAAATTCTTGAAAAGTTGAGTGATTAAATGTGTAATTTGCACAAATAAGTATTTCTTTCAGCAAACTCCAATTTTGCTAATTAAACAGTTGTTAGTTTTAAGATTGAGGTTTTACTTTGATTCTTCCTCTTTTAACATTGTCCCAAATCTAGTTAAAGAAAATCATTTTTTGATTAGGATTTTTTAATATATGTTTTAATTTGAGATACGGATGTATATATATTTTAAATAAAACATTAAGATTACGTTTGATCAGCGGAATAGACAGAAATGAAACAAAATAGTTATTACGTAAGAATAGAATAAGGTAAAAATAGAATAAAATAGTTATTACGTAGTTTGGTACAATGAATGAAATATAATTGGATTAATTATTATGATTTATTGCGGTGTTTGGTTAGTAACAATAACCTTAAAATAAGAAATGAATAAAAAATAAAAAGATAAAAATACCCTTTATTATATATATAATTATTTTTTTTTCGATTTTTCAAATATTAATAGATTAATTAAAATATTAATAATTAATAAGTTAAAATATTAATATTTTATTTACAATTTAATATTTACTATTTTAAAATACTAATATTTTATTTAATTTAAATATTATTATGATTAATTTATATTATATTATATTTTATTATTTAAATATTAATAATTGATAATTTATTTAAAATATTAATAATTGATAATTTAAATATTAATATTTTAATTATAATTTAATCATTAATGTGTTAAAATATTAATTTTTTATTTAATTTAAATATTATTATGATCAATTATTTTATTTTATTTTTAAATATTAATAATTGATTATTTATTTTAAATATTAATAATAGATAATTTAAATATTAATATTTTATTTATAATTTAATCATTAATATATATTAAAATATTAATATTTTATTTAATATAAATATTATTATTAATTTTTTATTTTATTTTATTTTTAAATATTAATAATAGATAATTTAAATATTAATATTTTATTTATAATTTAATCATTAATATATATTAAAATATTAATATTTTATTTAATATAAATATTATTATTAATTTTTTATTTTATTTTATTTTTAAATATTAATATTTGATAATTTATTTAAAATATTAATAATTGATAATTTAATTATTAATATTTTATATCTAATTTAAATGTTATTATGCTTATTTATTTCTAATTTATTTTATTTTTAAATAGTAATAATTTATAATTTATTTTAAATATTAATAATTTATAATTTAAATATTAATATTTTATTTATAATTTAATTTTTAATATTTTATTTGAAGTTGGAATCAAGGGAGAGAAAGAGAGAGAAAAAAAATATTTTATACAAATAGGGTTGTAATTTGTCAAACTTGCAAAGAGTATTTTAGTCTTTATAATTTTTTAAATTTATTCCTCAACCGTGAAATAGCTAATACTATGGGGAGGGTGGTATTAACTATTCCTTAGTTTTAAAAGATTTTAAAAAATAGTCATTCCAATGGCTATCCCTTGAGCTATTTCACAATCAAATAAAAGAACAAAAGTTCCTTAAGAATAAAGGGAAAATGGCCCAACCAAACATGCTATAAAGGTTCTTTAATCTTTTTGTTTTATCCATCTTTGATTTTGTTGCGCAACATATATATAAAGCAATAGATTACATATACGACATTCTTACACTTAAATTAACCCAATTGCTCCACCTTCCTAGCGAGGGAAAAGAACAATTTCTATTAAGATGTAAGAAAAATAGTAAATGGTACATTTTCTACTAACTCAATTTGCATTAAACAATCGTGTTAACTGTTTAAGATTTTTTTTTAATGCTAAAAATTTCCACAGGGCCCAGCTACCCTGTAATCGTTTTATTAATAATTAATAAAAAAAAGTACAGTAAGGAAGGAGACCGAAACCTTGCCTCAAGAAGTACATGAGTCAAGAGAGAAAGAATACCTAATACAGGGATTACCATCTTTACTATGATTTCTGTTGCAAATGATAAGTAATTTACTTGCGTACGAGGATCTATGGTAATTTTTTAAAAAATAAAATTACAATAAATAGCAAAAATAATAAACAGGAGTACTATTTCGTTACATTTGTTTAATTCTAACATATGGTGAACCAAGTTTATCTAATCTCAAGATACCTCGTAAGGTCCCAAAAGCCTCAACGAAAACATGAAGATTCTGACGATCATGCCCAAGGTTGGCTAAAAGATCTGCCGCCTGATTACCCTCCCGGGGGATATGGGATATCCGATAAGAGAATTGTGTAAGCAGTTTGTTAATAGAGGCCAATACATACTTACTATCATGCGATCCATGATGACCCTTTTTCAGCATTTGAATTACTACCATAGCATCCATCTCAATCCAAACCCTCGAAATACCATAATCCCGGCATAAAATAAGTCCTCCATGTAAGGCTAATAATTCAGCAAGAATGGAATTTTTTGCTCCAAATTTTTCAGAAAACCCAAACATCAATGTCCTTGTATGATCTTGTAAAAGACCTCCACCTGCATCATTCTGAAAATTATGTTCAGAGCTACCATCAACATTTAACTTAAACTCACTTGTTAATAGTTTTTGCCAAGAGAATATCTTTAGAGGAGGTGAAAAAGCCTTCTGAAATTCCAGTCCCCATATTCGAGCAGTCTGTAAGTCACCCCTCCACTGCCATCTCTGAAATTACCTCCCTTGAAATAGCTGGTGAATAAGTTTCAAAATCCTCCACACTACTCTATTTGAATACATGCCAAGGTTCCTATATTTCGCATCATTTCGTTCAACCCATAGGAACCAAAAAATGAAGAGAGGTAATAACATGCAGATGTGCCCTTGTTTAGTCTAATCACCCGAGCATACCTATGCCCAAAAAATCTGAAAAACATTCTGTGGGTTAGTAATGTAGATTTGGAAGAATTTTGCAAAATACGACCAAACCTGTGTAGCTATAAGGCAGTTCCAAAAAAACATGAAGAAGTGATTCTTCTGAGTGGCAAGATTGACATTTAGAAGCTAGATGGAACCCTTTGGCTTGCAACCTCATATCCACTGGAATCCAATCATGAAAAAGTTTCCACAGAAAAAAAGAGATAGTAAACAGAATACTTTTGTGTTAGATAAAGCTAAAAACAGAATTTACTGAATGTCGTTGTCGAATTAAATCCCAAGCAGACTTAGTAGAAAATTGTCCATCCGAAGTGGGAACCCAATATGCCATATCCACACTAGTTGAAGATATCATCAACAATCTCCTTTGGCAGAACATTGAGTAACTTATCCACATCCCATTCATCATTAGTAAAGAATTCACAAACTTTTGTCATAGATGAAGCAAAGGAAGGGAAACAATTTATCAAAGGTTCGTCACCCATCAAACAATCATGCCAAAAGAATAACTCACCTTTCTCAATCCTCCACCGCACGTATTGTTCCATAATCGGACAGCAAGCTTGCATCCGTTTCCAAGTTTGTGCATCATGGAGTTTCGGTTGAATATACCTTGGAATATGACCAGCACAATATTTAGCTTTCATGAATTTTGTCCAAATGCTATTGCAGGTTTGAAATTTCCACCAAAGTTTCATGCTAAAGCCTTCAAACACATCACCTAAGCCTCGGATATCTAATCCACCTTCAGATGATGGAAGAGCTATTTTATGCCATGCTGCCTAGTGTATTTTTTTGAGCACCTATCGAACCTCCCCATAAAAAATTATTGAATAATCTTTCAATTTTCTCAATTACACAAATAGGAGGCTTTAGGACCTAAAGCAAATAAATGGGCAGAGAAGATAATACACTTCGTAATAAGGTAATCCGGCCACCTAGGGAGAGGATTTTATTTTCCCATCCTGCTATACTATCATGTATCTTGGCCACAAGATCATCAAACAACATTACCTTTTTCGGTCCTTTGTAGAGAGGTGCCCCCAAGTATGTGACCGGCAGGCATTTATGAAAGAACCCAGTAGTCTGAAAGATAATTTGTCTTCTTGAGTTTGCCACATTTTTGTAAGTGATGAAGCAACTCTTTTGATGATTTATTTTCTGCCCCAAAACTTCCTCATATTCTTGCATTGAACAACCAGACAAAGATGATATATGTTTAAAAAAATCAACCAATTTTAGCTGGTGCACACAAGCTAATTAAATCTGTGTGTGCACTGGCTAAATTTGTTACTAAACCACCAACTTTTGTTATCAGAATAAATATATCCTGGACTCAAATTTTTAAATAGATTTAGCCGGTGCACACAAGGTGATCATCTTTGACCCTGATTGGAATCCATCGACTGACAAGCAAACAAAATAAAATTGGTAGCCAGAGTTAAGAACCTTTACCTGATGGCGGTAGTAGGGCAATCGATTTGCTAACCACCAATTTGCTTGCGGTGACAAGAAAAGAAATCCAGAAAAATTCCAGTAATGGAAAAGAACTAAGAAAGATTGCAGTAAGTCAAGAAAACTGTAGCAAGAAAAGAATCAAGAAAGATTGCATAAGAAAGCAATAAAATTATAACTAAGAACAAAAAAAAATTGTAGATAGAAAGAAGGTAAACAACAGGCAAGAAATTGACACTGGCAAGGAAGGAGGGAAGTTATCAAACAACGCCAAGAGTAAGAGGATTTTCGAAATAACCTGAGGCAGCAATCTGGAAGAAGCTTTTCTTGATAAAGTAACTAATTAGGGTTTCAGTAGATACGTTTATGAGTGATTTAATTGTCTTTGAGTTCACAAGCTAATCAAGAACATCAAGCAAGATGACACCATGTTATTTTGTGAACTTGACATTAACAGCTTACTTCATTTCGAGAGAATTTTACTTGGCTTTTAGTTCATATTTGGTCTTAAAACAAATTTTAATAAAAGCTCCTTTTATGGAATCCGCGTCATCCTGGATCATGTGCTTCAGGATTGGGCACATAGAATTTCACGTAATTTGGGGTCTTTCCCTACCACTTATTTAGGGCTACCCCTTGGTGTTAATCTTGGCTCAAGAGCTACCTGGAGACTCATTGTAGATAAATTTGAAAAGAGCTGGTTGGAAAGGTAAACTTTTCTCTATTGGTGGGAGATTGATTCTCATTAAATCAGTTCTTTCTAGTCTTTCAGTCTTTATATGTTTATGTTTTGATTACTTGCTGCCTGTTGGTATTAAAGAGGAACTTGATAGAATTCAAAGAAGGTTTCTCTAGTGTAGTGATAGTTTGAACCGTAAAATTTATTATGTCGATTGAAACTCAATCTATATTATTAAAGAGAATGGAGGTTTGCGACGTGTGAATCTTCATGTCAAAAATTGTTCTCTCTGTAATAAATGGATTAGGCATTTTGGTGGAGAGAGGGAATCTTTTTGGAAACATATCATTGCTGAAAAAAATAGTATGAATGCTAATTATTTGTTGCCTTCTTGTCATAATTATAGAAGAATGTCATCTGTATGGAGAAATGTCGTTAGCCCATTGTTGAATAATGGTCACTTTTCAGGTTTGATGAAAGCATGTATTAGATTTCTTCTAGTTAAAAGTGATTGTATTAAATTTTGGCAAGATATTTGGATTGATAATCTCTTTCTTTGTGTTGCTTTTCCGTGAATTTTTACTCTTGCTTCTAACAAAGCTAGTTCCTTACTTGATTTTGGTTCATGGATTGATGATGTTTGACATTAGGATATTCCTTTAAGAAAAAACCTTTTTGATTAAGAGAGAGATCAGTGGCAGCAATTAATGGAGATCTTAAGCAATGTTTATCTTGTCCAAGATATGTAGAATAAGGTCATTTGGAGAGAGAGTCTCAATGGTCTCTACTCTGCCAAATCTTTTTGTAGATTGGTTGTTGGTAATGTTGGTGATAATCAGCATATGTGAAAAAAGGTTTGGGCTAACCTTGCCCCTCTTAAAGTGGAGGTTTTTACTAGTAAGTTTTTAAAGGCAAATGGCGGTTAGAGGAGAGCTTTTAAGGAGAGTTATCATTAGCAGAAACATTGCATTGTGCGCAATTTGCAACAAGGAAATTGAGACGGTGGATCATTTCTTTTTGAGGTATTATGACTCTTAAAGAAAATAGAACTTCTGGATTGAATCTTGGGACTTAAATTTGGTTCTTCGTAGCAATATGACAAATCTTTTTCTTCTCAAGAATGACGTTATTTTAAAGAAAGGGTGTTGTCTTATTTGGCTCATGGCTTTTTAGGCTATAATATGGACTATTTGGCTCTCCAGAAATGATCTTATTTTCAGTAAGAAACTCTTTGATATTTTCCAAAATTTTGATATTATTAAACTCAGAGTGTGTTGGTGGGCTAAGGCCAAATGGCCTTTTGAGAATTCTTTTATTATGTTTGTTCCTAGAGACCCCTCTTGTGCTAAAGCTTCTATGGTGTTAAAGAAAAATAAACCAATGATGAATAAATCAAGCCTCCTAGTGGATGCATCAAATTTAATGTGGATGGAGCTACGAGAGGATGTATGGGGATGCTAGGATTGGTGGAGCTTTGCATGATAAAAACGGTAACATCAAGATTCTTTTCTCCAGATCTGTGGGTGTTGTTGATTCTAATTTTGGTGAGATTTTTGCTATTAAGGAAGCCTTCCTTTTATTTGTTGCTTCCTCTTGGGCCAACACTTGTAGACACCTATTCCCCAAATAATATATATAATAAAAATTAATCAAAAAATAAATAAAATATAAAATAATATAATAAAAATTAAAATAAAAAAAAAAACAGATAAGGGAAAAGATTGAACGTTTGCTCAGCCTCCCTCTCTAGGCTTATGGCCACCCTGGAATACTAATTATCACCACCTGTAACAGGCATTTAATGCCCTGGAAGCAGCCGGATTTGAGGGAAAAGGGGTCACCTCCGGCTGCCATCCCCAAGCCTCATGTTGCTAGGAGTCTTGTGAAATCATGCTTAGAAAAGCATGATTTCACTCTTAAGATTGTCCAAAAATTTGGATAACCCAGCACGATAAAAATTTTGAAACTCATGAGGGAGGGGGAGGTCGATTGAAAAACCCAAAAAAAGGAGGGGATTCAATAACAAAAAAAAATCCTATTTTTCAAACCAAAAATCAGTAACCAAAAGCCCTACTCACTACCAGCAGAATAAGCTATCCACAATCAAAAAACCAAATCAAGAAATAAAAAAAAAGAACTAAATATGAAAGTTGCCATATGGGTCGGCGGTAGGGTGAGGCTAGTTTAAGGGTTAGCTTTTGGGATTTGAGAGGGAGAGGGGAGGTGAGTTTTTAAGAGGACTACTGGCTCTTTATTAACCGGTGGCTAGCAGAAAGAGAGAAGGAAAGTCACCAACTGGTGGCTGGAAGAGAAAGAGAAGGAAAGTCATTGATTGGTGGCTGGAAGTTTGAGGGACAAAGGGAAAAATCGAAAAAAAAAGAGAGGCAAAGGAAAACCATCGGGTGAAAGAGAGAGAGAGAGGGAGAGAGGGAAAACTGTAAAATTTTAAAGAGAAGGGAGAAAGGGCAGCTGGCTAGAGAGAGAAAGGAAGGGTGAAAATGAGAGAATAAGAGAAAAAAAAAGGGTTTTTATACCTAGGGCTAAGACTTAAAAAAGGGCACCGATTTGGGGAGGTAAAAGGGAAATAAATTTAGGCCTAAAAGACATCATTTGGGGGGCTTTCTGAAACACCAAACGGTGCATTTTAGGGGATTTCAGGTTGCCAAACAAGTACCCAAAATTAGGGGTGAGCAAATTAGACTCGAAACTGAATAATTGAATCGCACCGAAATGAGTTCAATTTTTTCGATTCGGTTAATTCAGTTATTCGGATAAAAAATTTCAGTTAGTGTAATGATTTAAGTTCAGTTTCGATTAGAAAAATGTCTAACCGAATTAACCGAACTCACCGAAAGGTATTTTTGTAATTTTACCTAAAAATTCCTCAACCTAAATCCCTAATTCCGCTTTCTAATTTTTGTCGTTCTGTTCGACTGTTCCTGTCTCCCATCTCTTGTAACTCCCAATCTCCTATCTCCAGTTCTCCACTCTCTATTCTCCACTCTCGTCTCTCACCCTTTCTACCATCCCCCGGCTGTCGTCCGTCAACGTCCGGTCTTCATTCTAGCCCGATCTGGTTTCTGTCGACTGCCCTTGTTGGTTTCTGGTTTCTGGTTGACTGGTTGCCAAACGTATTCGTGACCCATCCTAATTACATTCCATAAGCTGAGAATAGCAAACATAAAATTACAACTGCTGTCTGAACTAAGAGATGCAAAGTGGCCCCAAGCATTTTGCGCAACCCATTCACCTGAACGTGTGTAAATCTACCAACAACACAAGACACCCTACTCACACCCCCCTTTTGGTAGCTTAATTTTAGCGTGGAGGATAAATAAAATCACTTAAAACAGAACAACAACACCTATATATGAGGACTTTGGGATTCATTTTAAAATTTCAGGGCAGTACCTATCCTGATTTCAAGCCATATGAAATCCTCATTCCAATTAATTGTAGACAGCAGCAATGCGTCCAATAAATTTAATACTCCAAGCAGAAACCAAACCCCACAAGAAGACTTCGTGATTTTACAAGGCCGCAAATAGAATCCAAGATAAACACAAACTCAGTAGCACATTCTCACCCAAAAATTTATTCAGTTCGGTTTTCGGTAATCGAACTGAACTAACCGAGTTAGTTCGGTTTCGGTTAGTTTGGTTAATTATTTACTTTAGTTCGATTTCGGTTAGTTTTATACAAGAGTTTGGTTAGTTCGGTTACTGGATATTCAGTAACCGAATTAACCGAACTACCCGTTTGCACAGTCTTACCCAAAATGGTGCGTTTCTAGCGTGGACCTTATGGGCCTTAGAAAGCATATTTGGTGCGAGAGCTTGGGCCTTCCGTGGAGCTTTGAGCTGGGCCAATCTTAATCCAGTAAGATATAACTTTTCTCTTTTGTTTGGGTTTCTTTTAGTTGATTTTGGGTCTAGCTCATTTTTCTTAATTAAAATGTATTTTTGGTTTAGTTTCAAATCATTATAGGAAATGGCTATATATATATATATAAAATAAATATCTATTTTAGTGTTAGAAAATCAAAGTAGACAAAAAATAAAAAATAATAATAACAAAAAATAATAAAGATGCATAGTTATAAAGAAAATAAATTTGGATAAATAAAAAAAAGAAAAATATATTTTTATAAAGGAAGATTTAGTTTTTTTTAAATAATAATATATGTGAAAAAATGTATATTTGAACGCAAGGAAATAGATTTAGACAAGATATGTGTATAAAAAGTATCTTAGTCAAAATAAATTAGGTTAGTAACCAAAAATGAAGAATATTCAGTCAAGCAAGTGCACAAAAAATATATATATTTGGTAAAAAAATAGGTTAGGTAAATTAGCAAAAATAGAAAAAGAATTTATTTCCAAAAAGATAGAGAAATGACAGTAATAATTATAATATATATTTTGGATCAATATTTATAGTTAGGAAAGTTTCTAGGTTTGGTCTAAAAAATTCGACAAATAAATAAATAAATAAATAATACCTAGTATTAAATTATTAAGTATAAAAATATAATGTTTGATTTGGAATCAATATCGATGATAGGATGTCTATTCGGAACACGAGAAGTCGCAATTTCGAATGAATTTTCTTAGGTTAGGGGTTTTGATTAAAACCCCACTAGTAAGATGGGAGGGTCTTAATTTTGAATTACGTTATTTTTAATTTTAAATAAATAAAAAATACATATACTTAATTACCAATTAGTCAAAATATAAAAGCAAAAGAAATGAGGAAGTGATGATAATAATAAATATGATGATAATAATAATACAAAAAGAAATGGATAAAACACATATACATAAATAATAATAATTATGAAATAAAAATGCTTGATTCGAAAAAATGATTTTAGGTAAGTTCGTATAGTAAAATAAGTAAGTACTTACATAACAAAAGTGCATGACAAAATAAAAATAGTTATATAAAAATAATAAATAAATATAAAATATTTGTTCATATTATATATGTGTACAAAGAAAAATAGTAACATTTTTAAAGATAAGAAACAAATATTAGAATTATGAGTGCATCACGCATCCCTATTGCATCGTTAAATGTCATGGCATGTAGATATATTATATACACGAGTATAAGCCCTAATGATGGGACTTCCCGAGTGAGTTTGCGAATGCAAGTTTCTTCAAAAAAAAATTTAGGTGAAAAGATACCTCTGAGTCCCACCAGTAGGATGGGAGGGTTCGAAGAAATATCTTTAATAAAAAGTTTTTGCCCGTATTAGGATTGGCATTCATGAAAATATTGTTTTTACTTGCAAACGACTATCACGATAATGAGATTTACCTAGTAAATTTGTGAAGGCGAGTTTCTCGGGTATTTTCCTTGGTGAGAGAATACTCCCGGATCCCACCAGTATGATGGGCAGATTTAGAAAACATACTCAATAAAAGGTTTTCGTTTGGCATTATCTCGATTTTACGCCATGCATTTCACAATTGCATCACGTGCACATCAAACCTGGAACACTAAATAAAATATTTTAATTTGTTAATAAAATAAAATAAAAAAATAATAATTAAGGAAACATAAGAATAAAATCAATGGGTTAAGATAACATATGATTAAATGGTACCGTTTGTGAAACGGGTGTCTTAGGGGTGCTATTCCTTCCTTGTGCGTAACCGTACTCTCGAATCCAACTCTAAACAAAAATACGTACACAAGTTATTATTCTTTAGACAGACTTAATATCGATTTAGAACTCCGTCCAATAAAATAAATTTAATAAGTGGCCAATTACACCTAGGTAAAAAAAAGATTGGTGGCAACTCTGTAGTTTTTCACGTCTAGCTGTTTGGTTCTCGGACCCGCATGTTACGACAACACTCATAAATTTATTATAGAGTCTAATTCTTCTAATGTTGTTCTGTGGGTTAATGACCTTTCTCTTTCTCTTAAAAGAATGAGAAATATTATGTGTTTAATGCACTACAAAAAAACAAAGATTTCTGTTGGTAAATTTTGTCGATAATTATCGACAGAATACTAACGTAGCTATCTTCATAATATTATTGACGAAATATCGACAAAAATTATTGCTAAAAAATTTTCGTCGATATTCCGTCGTTAATACAAAGGCGCAAAATGACTGAAAGGCGCGTCAAGATTGCTGACCTAGATATTCCAATGGTAATTTCTTTACTAACGAACTTTACCGATCGAATTTGCTGACGAACCATTCAGTCGGCATAGGTATTAAATTGTCGACGAATTTATCAATGAAATTTTCGTCAATAATGCCTTTAAACCTTGGTGACTGAATTGCCTATGGAAATTTCGTCGATAACTATGGAGGTGAGACTAGTTTAAAGTTTGATAACTTACAGGCAGAATTGCCAACAAAATTTTTGTCGACATTTAAAAAAAGATTTATCGACGAAATTTTTCATCGGTAAACTGAATTAAAATCCTCAAGCAGGTCTTGTCCTTCTGTTTTTTGTTTCACTTTTTCCCCCCAACTCTTTGATTGCTTTGCCTCTCTCTCGCTTGCCACCTTACCCAAATGCCACCTTTAGCCGATAACTCTTCATCGGACCGACATTGACGAATGGGTTAACACATCTGCTGGTTGATTTCTCCTTGGATAAGCCCATTCCTCTCTTCTCCCTCTTTTCCTCCAACTCTCTAACTCTCTAATGCTTTGCCTCTCTCTGGCTTGCCACCCCACCCCAACACCAGCTCCTCATCGAACTGATGTCGGCGATGGGTTTAGCCTATCCGTCGATTGGTTTCTCCCTAAAGAAGCCCATTTGAGATCACCAACCCTTTTGATTTGAAGTTTGACGCTTTGATTTCTTTGCCCATTGAAGCTCCAACCGGTTACTTTTGTACACCATACGGGAAGCTTTCTGCCATTTAGCAGTTGATTGTTTAGGGTATTAATTTGGATTTAGTGTTTGTTGTTTAGGGTGTTGTGTAGGTTGTTGAAAATTTAGTAATTAATATAATTAATTTGTTTAGTAAACTATTGGTGAAGATTGCTTGAGTAATCTGTTGTTGCTATTGAGTTAAGTTAAGTAATGCAATTATTTTGTTGGGTTTAGTTTAGTTGAGTTTAGTAATTAATCTGTTGGTGAAGATTGTGTGTTGTTGTTTAAGGTATAAACTGTTGATTTGGGTTTAGGGTGTTGAGTAATCTGTTGTTGATAATTTTTATACAAAGGAAATGGTAATACCTAAATGCAAATTAATAAAAGAATTTAACTAAACAAAAGAAAAATGTTTTTGTTATTAAGCAATTAACTAAATTAGTGATTTTTTAATTTAAAAAGTATTTAAATTAATTAAGGTGTGAATTAATGAGTTAGGTAATTAAGTAATGTAATGTGTTATAATAAAGTAATTAGGGTTTAAGCTTACTTTAGTTACTTTCCCGTTGAGATTATTTTAACTTATAAAAGTAAATGTTGGGATTATTTTAAATAGATGAGGACATTTTTAAAAGAAAAAAAATTCTCTTGAAAACTAATGTATTTTTAAAAAAAAAGAAGAAAAAGCTCCTCTATGGAGTTTTTCCTAAAGCTCTTCTTTTTAGATTTTGTTTTTTAAAAAACGTTAATTCTTTAAGTGCTTTTCAAAATTTTATTTGGTCCAACTTTTACTTTTAAGAGGTAAATAAGTTAAAAAAATAATCGAGTCAAGCAAGTACTTAATCGAAAGTTTGTAATACATGGATTATTTTCATGTGCAGAAACTTGGAATGGGAACACTATTTTTATCTCAAGACGAGATGTCACGTATCTTCCGAACTTAGTAAATTTGAAAATTTTTCAAAAGACAATCATGTATCATCATATAAATATAAACTTGATGACACTATTTAAATTACTTATATAATTAATTCTTGACTAATTATCTCAAAACATATAGTTGAATGAATTAAAATTTACTTATAAGTCATTTATCTATCTCTAAATAAATTGAGATAATTTAAAAATAATATTTAAATTTGGTCAATTAAAATTCACATTTTAATCATCTAATTTATCTCTCAAATAAATTAAATAATTTAAAAATAGAATCTAAATTTGATTGTTCAATTTATTTTTAAATAAATTAAGATAATTTAAAAATAAAACTCAATTTTAATCAATTAAAATTCAAAAATTCAAAGTTTAACCAATAAAAAATTTGTATAAACTATCATATTTTATCTCTAATTAAATCAAAATAATTTAAAAGAAAAATCGAAGGGACTATTCACTCTTTTAGCACGTACATCGTGACAAGATCAAGTTTGCTGGGCAAAGAGAGAGGCAGGGAGGCATGAACTGGTAGCAAAAGATTTCCATTCACTATAGGAATCCTCAAGGATGTAACTCATGTTAAGAGAATTGCTGCATTGAGCATAAAGGGTCGAAACAAAAGCTAAACTAATGTCCTGGACCACTTTTAAGTTGACTTTCCTCTCACTTATATATTATCTCTCATCCATAACCTCTAATAATTATGTACCTAATAATCAATGGAAGAGCAACTATACCATATATAATGCCCCCCCTAAAGATGCTTCCCCACTCCTTAAATTTATCCATGTACTGAGGTTGATACAACAATCTCTAAGAATTACTAGCATGTACAGCAACATATTACATTAAAGAGAATTAAAATACCCCATTAATGTCGGTTTTATCTCGTGTCTTAACTTTTCTCTCAATCTAAAGTTGCATTAGAAAAAAAAAACACAAAAGATTTTGTTGTATGATTTACTACAAAGTAAATATACTAGTCTAA
Organism: Theobroma cacao; assembly: GCF_000208745.1. Classification (NCBI taxonomy): domain Eukaryota; kingdom Viridiplantae; phylum Streptophyta; class Magnoliopsida; order Malvales; family Malvaceae; genus Theobroma; species Theobroma cacao. The sequence continues at coordinate 31,394,203 of NC_030850.1, read as the reverse complement.
TCTTATTTAGGGGATTCTTCCAACTGAAATCACTATACTCTTTCCATCCCTTGCTTTAACGTTGAATACCTACAACGAAGACAACTTAGTAATCGCTAGGGATCCATCCCATGTTACTTTTCTCTGTTTCATTTATTGTAGTAACACGCAAAGAGGCCGTTTGAGGGTGGAGTACTTGATATTTACTTGAAAACAATTGGGCTACTAAAGGGAACTATATCTAGCAAGCACGAACTAGTTGATTTCTTGAAGAAAATGGGGTCTTTTGTGGACCAGCCTTTTTAGGCCAAGCTTGCTCACCAACTCTATCCTATGTCTGGAGTAGCTTGGTTTGGTTTCTGGCAATGGCGGGTTAAAAAGGTAGGTCGAAAACGATGCCTATCTCATGCTGTTGGCCCAACATGGTCCATAAGCTATCCTAATTCAAATCCCTTTTATTGATAAAATCATTAAAAACAGGAAATGGAACACAGAGAAAGAAAGAAAGAATACTTTCAAGTGAGATTTAGACGTTCGATGAAAATGATATCTACATATAAACCATACCTACAGATTGCTCAGGCATGGGGTCTAACATTTCAGCAGGCAGTCCCACATCCTCTAAAAATATTCTCTTGGCATAAACCATCAACAGGTGAATTTAAGTTGAATGTTGATGGCAGTTCCAAGCATAATTTTCAAAATGCTGCTAGGGGAGGACTCCTTCGAGACCATATAGGTACCATGATTTTTGGATTTTTTGAAAATTTTAGACCGTGTGATTCATTACAAGCAGAGTTAATGGCACTATACAGGGGTTTACTTTTGTGTATTGAGTACAATGTTACTAGACTCTGGATAGAAATAGATGCAAAAGTAGTGGTTCACATGATAAATGAGGATCATTAAGAATCCTCTAGGACTCGGTATTTGCTTGCTTCCATTTGCAGATCATTGAGTGGTATTTCTTTTCGAATTTTGCACATCCATCGAGAGGGGAACCAAACAGCAGACCATCTCTCAAATCAGGAGCATATACACCAGAACCTACAGGTATTTTCACAAGCAAAAGGTCAACTTAGAGGTATTCTTAGATTAGATAAAGTTAGTTTACCTTATGTTCACTTTAAATGAATGTAAAGGAGTAGTACTCCTAGTTTATTTTTCTTATTTTGCTTCTCACATAGAATTTTGTAATATGGATGTTTCAATTTTATGACGATCGTAAAACTTATGGTCATAAAATGAAACACTCCATTCTAGGTGCTTTTCTTATTTACATTTTTTGTTTTAAATTTTATTTTTGTTTAGTGAATCAATGTAATAGTAGGGAATATCTGTTTTACTGTAACATCAAAAGTTATGCACGTAAAATAGTTTCCTTACTCTAGGTGCTTATCCGAAACTTTCTCATGATCATGTAACTTGGAGGTACAGTTTAGGTCCCCCTCTTTTGTACTTTTTATTTCGTAATTAATAAAATCTAACAAGGTAGCTGGGCCCTACGTGAATTTCTAGCATAAAAAAAAACAATACCTAAGGAATCCCCCAACTAACAAACATAACATTCCAAAATGTTGAAATAGTTATATACGTCGGACATTTTTTTACCTAATTATTTAATGGGAAAATTAAAGTAAAACGTGTCTAATTATGAACTTTAATCTCCATATTAACTGTAATTAAATCCATCCTTATGTTGTATCAATCGATAGCTATGCCAACAACCAATCTCTAAAAATGACTTGGCCTTTATAAGGGTTAAGATTTGATGTCGTATTCACAATTACTCCCTTCTCTGCTACAAGAACCCAAGTCTAATTTAAACTCTAATATCAAAATTAAATTTACTACTATTAGATCCCTCTCCAAGCTATAGGTCTTGGAATATACCAAAATTTTTCATAGCATACTCTATTCTTTAGCTTCAGTTAGGTGATTATTTGGAATTAAGATAAAATTTTTTATTTAGATTTTTTTTAGTGTCATGTTACTTGTCTCATCACTTTTATCTTAATATTTGTATCTCTAAACAGACCATGTAATTATTAAATAATTTCAGAAATGAGATTCATTGATTTATATATAATTTAATTAATTCATATATGAAATATTATAATCAAATCATATCACATCAGCCAGGATAACTGTTCCTAATCTAAAGTGGAAGCTCCATACGAATATGGAAAGCTTTGAACAAAGTTAGGACATGAAAAAAGAGTTACTCATAGATGGTTTAGTGTCAAACTTGTAAATAAAGTAATTCTCGGGTATTGATTCAGTATAGTTGTTTTTACTTTTATTTATAGTATTGAGGTTGTTAGTTAATTAGACTTAACTAATTTTCCCTCCTTAGTTTAGTTAGTTGTTTGAACAGAGTATAAAAGGCTCTATTGCATAGTCATTTTTTAGTTAATGAAAAATCTGATTGAGAGCTTTTCTCAATTCCCTCCCATGGAACTTCTCTGAATCTTACATGGTATTAGAGTGGGTTACAACAATTTCTGATATGATTTTTCCTTTTCTTCAAAATTTTTTTTGAAGATTGTTCAGATCAGTTTTTCTTTTTTTTAGCTTCTCTAATTGTTCGATCGATTGGATCTTGGTCTTGCTGAATTGAATCTTGTTTCTATTGATTTTTTGAATCTATGAATCTTGAGGTTAGAAATCGGTAATGGAAACTTTATCAAATAAAAAATCTTCAACATCAATTGTTGAAGACACCCAATCACCCTATTATCTTTATCACACTAATCAACATGGATCAGTTGTGATAAACCCTAAACTTACCTCAAGCAATTATATGGCTTGGAGCAAATCCTTTATGTTAACACTTTCAATCAAAAATAAAGTAAGTTTTTAGATGGATCTATACCTAAACTAAACAGTAAGGATTCTTTGTTTGAAGCGTGGATTAGATGCAATAACCTAATCTTGGCCTGGCTTCTAAAGTCTATTTCACCTCCTATAGCTTTTATTGTATTTTACATGGATTCAACAGCTGATGTTTGGAATACTTTTAGGCAAAATATTGCACAACCAGATGACATTAGGGTGTGCAATCTTCAACACAATCTTGGTAATGTTTCTCAAGGGAATAGGTCAGTGAATTTATATTTCATTAAGCTTAAGGAAATTTAGGAGGAACTTAGGAACTCTAGACCCTTACCACAGTGCGAATGTGGCAAATGTAATCTAGCATGCTTCAAAAAGTAATCTGATTAGTACAAAAAAGATATAATGTTTAGATTCATAAATGGATTGAATGAATCCTTTTCAGCTTTAAGGTCTCAAATTACCATGATGGATCCATTTCCTACTCTGGATAAAGTCTACAATCTGGTGCTAAGAGAAAATAATCAAAGGAGCTTGTTAATTCAATCTAGTTCGATGATTGAATCTTCTACTATGGCTTTATTTGCAGACAACCAAAGGAAAGGTAAATCAGATCTGACTTGCTCACATTGTGGCAAAAAAGGCCATTTAAAAGAAAAGTGTTTCAGGCTCATTGGTTTCTTAAAGGATTTTAAGTTTACTAAGGTAAAGGGACTCTTAAGAAACCTAACTCTGTAGTTAACAATAGTGCTTCCAATAGTGTTTCAGCTGCATGTTCATCTTCATCTGGAGAGAAGGTTACTCAATCAAGTCAAGAAGAAGATTTAATTGGTACTAATCCCATGTCACAGATGTCTCTCATCAAGCAATAACTTCACAAGTTAATGGTACTCATCAATGATGGTAATTTTAACAGTAACAATGGTCAAGACATTTTGTCAAGCACTCAACAGACTCAACCTTCACTAGTAAATTCTATAGTGCAGGTTTGATTCTAACCATTTTTACTCCAGCATAATTCAAAAATCTTTCAATCATCATAGTCATGCCTTTAATGTTGTGATAAAACCTAATTCCTGGATAATGGACACTAGTGCTAATGACCACATTTCTTGTTATTTAGATAATTTTTGTTCACCTTACCCTATGCATAGTTACGTTGTTTAGTTGCCCAATAATGTTCAAGTTATTGCTACACACATAGGGACAATTAAATTAACCTCTTTGTTAGTCTTGCACATTGTGCTTTGTGTACCTTCCTTCCATTTTAACCTTGTGTCAGTTAGCAAGTTAACTAGTTCAAAAAAGAATGGTGTTTTCTTCACTGATTCATGTTGTTGTTCAAGACCTTACCTCTTGGAAAGTGATTGGGTTTGCAAAGGTCTTTTTTGGACTATATTTCATTCAAGACAAATAAGATGATCAATATTTGTCCAATTATAGCATTTACAAGATTGTAAAATTTCCTTTTTCAGTTTTGGTTAATGGTTGTAAAACAATTCAAAAACAATTTGATGTGTGGCACTTTAGGCTTAGTCATATACCATTTCACATAATGAATGTACTACAGGAAAAATTTCCTGAAATTCATTGTTCAAAGATTTGATATTTGATGTATGTCCTATGGCAAAATAGATAAAATTGCCTTTTCCTATTCATACACAGAATACAACATGTCCTTTTGAAATCTTACGTGCTGATGTTTGGGGGCCATACAGAATTCCAGCTTTGGATGATCATCATTATTTTCTTACTTTAGTTGATGACTTTACTCGTTTTACTTGATTGTTTTTAATGAGAAATAAATCTAAAGTTCCTATCATCATTCAATACTTTTATAATTTTGTTAAAACCCAATTTTTTTCTACTATCAAGTGCATTAGGTTAGATAATAGTAAAGAGCTTAGGCTCACTGATTTTTTTAACTCAACAGGCCTTACGCATCATTTGTCTTGCAATGAAACACCACAACGATGTCGTAATGTGCTGAGTCCAGGAACCCAACCGTTAGACGTGGAGTGATTTGGGAGTTGCCACTAATCTTTTTTTTCTACCTAGGTGTGATTGGCCACCTAATAAATTTATTCAATTTAATGAAATCCTAAATTAATTTTAGGTCAGTCGAAAGGACGATAAACTGGTTTACGTATTTTTTTTAGTTGGATTCGGGAGTACGACTACCCACAAGGAAAGGTTAGCACCCCCGTGACGCCTGTTACACGAACAATACATTTTAATAATATATTATCCTAACCCATTAATTTTATTCTTATGTTTTCTTAGTTATTATTTATTTAATTTATCTTTTATTCTATTAATTAAGTTAAAATATTTTACAAGTTTGATGTACATGTAATGCAATTGTGAAATGCATGGCATAAAATCAAGATAATGCCAAACAAAAACCTTTTATTGAGCGAACTTTCCGAATCAAGCCGTCATACTGGTGGGATCCGAGAGTATTCTCTCACCTAGGGAAATACTTGAGAAACTCGTTTTACAAGTTTACTAGGTAAATCCCATCATCAGGATAGTCATTTGCGAGTAAAAACAATATTTTCGTGAATGCAAGTCCTAATACAGGCAAAAGATTTTTATCGAAGATATTTCTCTGAACCCTCCCATAATACTGGTGGGACTCAGAGATATTTTTTCACCTAGAGATTTTTTTTTTCGAAGAAACTCGCCTTCACAAACTTCCTCGGAAAGTCCCATCATCGAGTTCATACTCGTATATGAAATATTTTTATATGACATGACATTTAACAATGCAACAATGGTACACGATGGACTCGTAAATTCTAGTGTTTATTCCTTATATTATTACTTCTCCATGTGAACATTCATACCATGACTAAATATTTTATATTTACTTATTGCTTTATTTTTATTTCGTTATGTATTTTTGCTATGTAAGCACTTATTTATTTTACTATATGAAATTTTCCAAAATCCTATTTTTAGACCAACTAATTTTATTTTTTATTTCATAATTATTGTTTATTTATATATATTTTATTCGTTCCTTTTTATATTATTATTATGATTACCGAATTTATTGTTATCATTAATTTTCTATTTCTTTTATTTATATATTTTGATTAGTTGGTGATTATGTATAGATTTTTTATTTATTTAAAATTAAGGACATCAAAATCCCGAATTAAGACCCTCCCAACGTACTGATGAAGTCTTAATCAAAATCTCTAACCTAAAAAAATTCACTCGAAATTGCGACTTTTCACGTTCCGAATAGACATCCCATCATCGGTATTGATTCCAAATCAAACATTATATTTTTATACTTAATAATTTCATGCTAGATCTCATTCTTTTTATTTTATTTTATTTTTATTTATTTATTTATTGACTTTTTAAACCAAACCTAATTATAAATATTGATCATAAATATATTTTTTATTTTTGCTAATTTACCTAACCCATTTTCCTAAAATGGTGTAAAACTAAACCAAAATTACATTTTAATTAGGCAAAATGGGCTAGACCCAAAATCAATTAAAATAGGTCTATAAGCAAAGATGCAAAGGTTATACCTCTCTAGGCTAAGATTGGCCCAGCTCGAAGGCCCACAGAAGGCCCAAATCTGCTGCACCAGGTCCACTCCCTTAGGTCCACAATGCCGCTCTCCAAATGCACCATTTTGGTGCTAGAATGGCCACTTCCAGCTATACCCAAAATGGCGCATTTAGCACTCCTCTGTGCTTGGCTATAAAAGTTTTTCTCTTCTCTTTCTCTTTTTTTCCTTTTTTTTTATTCTTTCCCTATCATTTTTTTTCTCTAACCGTGATACTCTCCCTTCTCTCTATTTTTTCTCTCTTCTTTTTTTCTTCTCCTTGTTTTTTTTTCTTCTTTCTTTCTTGGCCCTCAGCTCTCCTTTCTCTCTTTTTCTTCCCGGCGTTGTTCCTTTCCTGCCAATGTCTCTCTTCTTTCTCTCTTTCCTTCCTCACCGGCACTTTCTCTCTCTTTCCCCTCTTTTTTCTTTTCTTTTTTCATTCTTTCTTTCTCACTCGTTTTCCACCGGTGATCACAAGATCAGGCCAAGTTCCCTTCTCTCTCTTCGCTGCAGATCGGTAGATCTAGCCCTTAAAATCTCCTTTTTTTTGCCTAAATCGGACCTCCCTTTTTGTGCCCTCAACCACCCAAAAAATAAGATCTCTCCCTCCTTTGAGTCACCGATTACCCAAGACCGAAACACCTCTCTAAAAATAAAAATCTATCTCTAAAAACCTAAACCAAGAAATCCTAAAAAAAACCACTCAACCTTTTTATTTTTCCATTGTATATTTTTTTGTATTTTTTAATTGTGAATTTTGATTTTTCTTTGATTGTGGCTAGGGTAGTCTGCTGGTAGTTTAGGAATTTTGTTTTGGTTTTTGTTTTTTGGTTTGGAAGATTTATGTTTTTGTTGTTTGAATTTGGCTTTTTGTTTATGAAAGATTAGGTTTTTTGAATCGTTTTTGCTCTTTCAAAAATCTCTCCCCCTTTGTTATTGAATCTGCCTCCCTTTTTAAGAGTCGAATTGTCCAAAATTTTGGACAATCCAGAGCATGATTTCACAAGTCCCCTGGCATAAGCAAGCCTAGGGCAGGTGATGATTAGAGGAGCTGATGTGATGGCCATAGTTCTGAAAAGCACTGACAGTGGGAGAGGGGTATGGGCAACCATGCTCTCTCTTCTTCTTTTTTTTTTACTTATTTATTTGATTTATTTGATTTATTTATTTATATGTTTTATTAATTATATTTGGGGCTCCTGGGAATGTGTCTACAGGCAAAATGGTGTTGTTGAACGTAAGCATCAACACCTTCTTGTTATAGCCAAAACCTTACTTTTTAGTCCAATTTACTTATAAAATTTTAGGGGGAATGCAACTCTTACTACAACATACATTATCAATAAAACACCTTCTAAGATTCTCCATGAAAAATCACCATACGAATGTCTTTTCCATAAGCCACCTTGTTGTACCTATTTTAGAGTATTTGGCAATTTGTGTTATGCTTCCATTTTAACACAACACAGAACCAAGTTTGATAAGAGAGCTCATAAATGTGTTTTTCTTAGTTATCCTAATGGTGTCAAAGGTTAGAAAATGTATGACATTGATGCACATAAAGCTCTTATTTCCAAGAATGTGGTTTTCATGTACATATCTTTCCATTCCAGCATATGAACCATGACACAGACCAGACTCCATTTTCTCAAACAATTGGTATGCATGACTCTGTTATTGGCCTTCTTACCCTCAATTTCAATATTTCAATTCCATCAACATCATTCACTAATGAATCATCTTCTTCTCAACCTATTTCACTTATACATGATGTTTCACCACCCACATCTGATGATTCTTTACCTAATTCACTTATTCAAGACAATATCATAGAACCTGTTTTTTCCAATTCATCTATAACTAATGATCATTCAACTAATCTTAGAAGAAGTACTATAGTCAAACAGGTTCCTAAGTACTTAGAGGTTTATAACAGTGATTTGTTTCATCATATAACTCAAGTTACTGCTCATCTTATTACAAATTACTCGTCAAATCATCAATCATCTCCTGCACACAAAGTCTTTACTACATCCTTATTAAAACTTTTTGAACCCACATCTTACCATGAAGCTGTTAAGATTTCTCATTAGAGAGATGCTATGATTGATGAGTTGAAAGCTCTTAAAGATAATGGTACACAAGAAATAGTACCTTTGCCACCTAATTCTCATGCTATTGGTTCCAAATAGGTACACAAAGTCAAAATGAATGCTGATGGCAGTGTGGAAAGGTACAAAGCATGTTTGGTTGCTAAGGGCTATAATCAAAAGGAAGGCTTTGATTATCAATAAACATTTAATCCTGTTGTTAAACAAACCACAATAAGAGTTTTGATGGCTTTAGTAGTAGCAAATAATTGGTTTTTTTCTTAATTAGATGTCAGTAATGAATTTCTTAATGGTGACTTGGAAGAAATGTATATATGCAGTAGGTTTAAGGTTTTTTTGTCAAAGGGGAGTATCCACCTGGTATTCATTAGTATGCAAGCTAAATAAGTCATTATATGGTCTTAAGCAAGCTTCAAGGCAGTGTAATTCTAAGTTTATTGCCTCATTAATACAATATGGTTATAAACAGTCATTATTAGATTATTCACTGTTTATTTTGCATACAAATGAAAGTGATTTTGTTGCCTTGTTGGTTTATGTAGATTACATACCATTAGGTAGTACTTCTGTCAAGGCAACAATTGATGTAAAGGTATACTTTAGTGAACAATTTAAACTGAAAAATCTTGAAACAATAAAGTATTTTTAAGGGTTGAATTTGCAAGGTCTCATGAAGGAATTTCACTATGTTAGAGTAAGTATGCACTGGGTTTGTTGGAAGAATATGGTTTACTTGGTAGCAAACCAATAACAACAACAATGGATTATAATGATAAGCTCAAGAAAATGGTAAAAACAGATAAAGGAGTGGATTCTACAAGGTATAGGTAGTTGATAGGGAAACTGCTATACTTGACCTTTACAAGGCCAGATATGTCATACACCATTCAAGTATTGTCCCAGTTCAGGGACAAGCCTAATGAAAAGCATGTATCTGCAGCACACAGAGTTTTGAAGTATTTGAAAGCTTCCCTATAGCAAGGAGTCCTGATGAAATCATATTCAGACCTAAAGATATCTACTTATTATGATAATGACTAAGATGGATGCCTAGACATAAGACAGTCAATGACTGGATATGGATTTTTTCTTAAAAATTCATTAGTAAGTTGAAAATCCAAGAAACAAGCAATGGTTACTCGTAGTTCAACTGAGGCTGAGTATAGGTCTATGGCCTCAACTTGCTGTGAAGTAATATGGTTGAAGAGTCTTTTAACAAACTTTGGAGTGATTCAATATTCAGCAATCAATCTTTATTATGACAATTTATCAGCCACCTATATTTGTAAAAATTCAATTTTTCATGAGCGTACTAAGCATATAAAGATGGGTTGTCATTTTATATGAGAAATGGTGCTCAATAATGTAATTGAACATATTCACATTTCAATTGAAGACCAGGTTGCAGACTTGTTTACCAAAGCAATATCACAAACTACTTGGCAAGATGCATGTTCATAATATACACTTGCATCTTGAAGGGGAATTAGCTAGGATAACTGTTCCTAATCTAAAGTGGAGCTCAGTTCGAATATGGAAAGCTTTGAATAGAGTTGGGACATGAAGAAAGAGTTACTCATAGTTGGTTCAGTGTCAAACTTGTAAATAAAGTAGTCCTCAGTTGTTTATTTAAAATAGTTGTTTTTACTTTTACTTTTACTTTTACTTTAGTATTGAGGTTGTTAGTTAGTTAGGCTGAACTAATTTTCCTTTTTTAGTTTAGTTAGCTGTTTTAAGTGAGTATAAAAGGCTTTGTTGTGTATTCATTTTTTAGTTAATAAAAAATCTGATTGAGAGCTTTTCTTAATTCCCTCCCATGGAACTTCTATGAAGTTTACAAATCAATTAAAAGAACATATTATTATATCAAGTGAGACAAAAATGAGAGATGAACATAAATTCCTTTTCTTTTTCAATTGAGATGGAAGAAACAAGATTACAATAAATGGATAGATTTGATTAGGTAAAATAGAATCAATTTAAAATATTGTTAAAAGTATTTTAAAAAATACGATTTTCATACAATAATAGGGGTAGATAAGATAAGTTTATAATACCCTATACTTTAATATGGTGGCTAATTGTGAAACCCCGACCTTCATAGATGCGTGACTAGAGGTAAACTGTTGAGTGCATTAAATTCATATATTTAATGGAAGATTAAATACCTAATTAGTCTAAGTTAGACTAGATTTATGATTGAATTTAGGTATTTTTATTTATTTTATTAGTTTAGTTTAATTTATGTTTAAATGTTTATTTTGAGTTAATGATGCTAGTTTTACGTTATTTATAATTATTTTATGTTTTTATAGGAGTAGAATAAAAAATAATTTCAATTAGTGAAGAAATGTGCATAATTAACTGTTGCTCTATTTGCATATGTTTCGGTTTTCAAGCATATCTCCCACTACAGAAGTCCAAATGACATGATTTTTAAACCATTAGAAAGCTAAAAGGTAGAGCTACAACTTTACCTAGTTCTTATTGGAAAGTGGTCAAAACCTTTGTCAAAGTGAAGGCACTGCACCATAAGAACAAAAAGAGGGCATTTTTGTAAATTCTGTGAAACTTTGATTGACTTTAGGATAAATATCTCATTTCTTTCAGCACCTTCTCCTCACTTCTAGCAGCTTCTTCTTCTTCCCATTTTTTTCCCTCACTAAACGTTTTCCCCCTTCCATGGAAAAAAAACCTTAAAGCCTCCATAACTTTCTCGAATTAACTCCGATTCTTATGCTTTTGTACACTTTTTCATAAGGTTTTCATACTCTGTCACTTTTACACCTCAAGAACCCTCAAAAGCTCTTCCTCTACACTTTCTCTCACTAGCTGAACATTTTGAGAGAGAGAGAGAGAGAGAGAGAGAGATAAACTTTCTTTGACAGCTTAGAAAAACTCTTAGAAAAGAATTCCACTATAAAGCCACTAAGGTGAGTAATGAGTTAGATTTGATTTTTGAGTTGTTGGTGATGGCCAGTAATTAGGTTTGTGGGCTGATTTATTGTTAAAGGTTATTTAATCATGTCTAGTGTGAACAATTACTACTTAAATGGTAATTGGAAGTTAGTTAGGAATAACTAGTAAAACTTAATTTAGGAAACAACTTTTGGAATGGTATTTATGTAAATTGAGTTGGTGTGATGCTATTGTGTGTGATAAGTTTCAACGCGACTTCACATCTCCATTCGGAGCATTAAACACAATTAGAGTCGATCAAAGCATCAACAAAGATATTATGAGTGAACTTGCATTAAAATGTTTTGGAATAAATGATTATATTCTTGATTGAACTATTTGGAATATTTTATTGGTTTTTCTTTAAAATTTGCATGGGAACAAACCCTTGATGAAACATTTTTATGTTGTGAAATATGAATGTGATGAACTCATGTGTTTTTATATTATGTGGATATGTGTGTTATGCTTTGAGTGATAATACTATATAATAGCTATAACCGTGCACGTGCAGTGTGAGAGTGCACGTGACGGTGCCGGTGGTGTGCGATGTGGGAGTGCATATGCTAGTAATGATGTGGGCAGGAGTGCGTGTGATGATATTGAAATGTGCGTGTAGGGAGAGCACATGATGATATTGAAATGTGCGTGTAGGGAGTGTACATGAGCTGAGTATGGCGACGATGGTGTACATGTGTATATATATATATATATATATGCTATAGACAAGTTATGAAAATAAAAAATATGATTGTATTATATGCTATAGAATGCCTTTCTGCTACAGCAAGAAACCTTCTGTTTTGCTTGTCTTTATTGGATATTTGTTGTAGTTTTCACTCTTTTCAACTCCATTGTGGATTATAAATCATTCATCTTAAGGGATTAAATAATCAAGGGTTGAATTAAAGGCTTTACAAGAAATTAAACTAAATTGCATTGTTTTTAAAATAAGTGCATTGTGTTTTCAAAATCTTTTCGTATCATTTGCTTGTTCCCTTTCTAAGTTCACTCACTGAGTTTATACTCATTATTTTCAACTTTTTGTTTTAGTTTTCAAGTTCGAAAGTAGTTAGATTTCTAGGCCGAGGTGCTTCCTCTTATCTATTTTTTGATAGGTCGTCCAGAGTCACTCCACTGACGGTCAAGGTCTTTGTATATGCACATATATGTTTAATGTGAATTGTTAAGATACATTTGGCAAACTATCTATGTATATTTTAATTTATGATGCCTGTGTGAGTATTTACTTGAGTTCTACAAATTGTCTTTAAAGAAATTAGCATCCAAACATTATTAAGTATAAATCTTAAAGAAATATGAATGATAGATGAACTAATATAAAGATTCATATAAGAAAGCTTACTTGGGCTTAGTGAACTGTGCCTTTTGGGTCTTTGCACCGGTCACAGCCCAGGATTGGGCTGTGACAAAGTTAAACCCATGTTTTGATATTGTAACAAATTATTGGTATCATAATTTGTTACTTTTATTTCAAATGTCTAATTCAACCAATGCATCAACGGAAGGCATGAATAAGAGGGAAGTGAATCACTCAAAAGAGGGTAATTGGGGCCGTTTCATATTCTGGAAGGCAATTCCAACTTTCTATGATAAATGTTTTGATCGGCTTTCCTTGAAATACATGCATAGTACGTTACTGACAAAAGATTAAGTAATGAAATATGAGTTTATGCACATGTTTTTAATCATGTTCTTCTCATTGTTCGTTTAACTTAAAGCAACATTTTTGCTAGGCCTTTCCCTTAACATGCATTTTTACTGTTTCTAGTAAGGCTGTGCCAAATTTGGGTTTTTTCTTTCTCTTTGTATCTCTTTTGTTTGTCAAAGTAGTCTCTGCCTCGCCTTTCTACGTGTATTTTGGGTCCAGAGTCTAAAGAAAAGATAATAGGGAAAAAACCCCATACGGGAGACGGCCAAACTCTGGGAACTCTCACTACAACAACATTAAACAACAAAAAGCGAAGAAAAATAATATTTGTCCGAAAACGATCATGGAGAAGATAGAGCATACCATGGTGACCACCAACGGCATAAATATGCACGTGGCATCGGTCGGTTCGGGTCCGGTAATCCTTTTCTTGCACGGCTTCCCCGAGCTCTGGTACTCCTGGCGGCACCAGCTTCTGTCGCTCTCTTCCCTTGGGTACCGTTGCGTGGCTCCCGATCTTCGTGGGTTCGGTGACACCGACGCGCCTCCCTCGGCGGCTTCGTACACTGTTTTCCACATCGTGGGGGATCTCGTGGGCCTCCTTGACGCGCTGGGTGTCGACAGTGTGTTTTTGGTGGGGCATGATTGGGGTGCGGTTATTGCTTGGTACTTTTGCCACTTCAGGCCTGACAGAGTCAAGGCTTTGGTCAACATGAGCGTGGCGTATCGGCCTAGGCACCGCAGCATGAAGCCCGTGGAAGGATTCAGGGCTTTGTTTGGTGACGATTACTATATTTGCAGGTTTCAGGTCATTGATTCAGCCACATGATTTTAAGTTACTTTCCTGTTTTATCTCCTTTGTTCAGAATTGCCCTCTTTCGTTTTTATGATTTTATTGGGTAAAACTAAAACTGGATTAAGTAAAATTACACTTTTAATGATCATTAATCAGTTGGTTGACTTTCTATTTACCTTGTCGAACTTTCTTCTTGCAAGTAAGTTTTGAAGCCATTATCACAATTCTCCATTTCCCCTCTTCTTCAATAATAATATTCTTCGATTGCTTGTTTTGGGGGAATTAGTTGAATTACTGTTATTATTAAGGATGGGAGTATGCACTTTTCTGCTAATTAAAGTAGCTTAGTAGTATTAATCATGTGATTTTGGAATTATTGGGTTGGCCTAACTGTTTTGTTAATGGATGTTTAGCATTTCTTTTGCTTTGGGGGGTGGGGTGTGGGGTAAAAGATTTTTAGCATTTAAGGTGCCGACCTTTAGGGCTCATTTAATGGTGTCTTGGATTACAGGCCCCATTGCTAACTTTTAAGATAACAAAATTCAGTGTCCCACTCCCACAACAACTTAGCATAAGAAGACAATCACAGGTTATGGGTTGACTTTTGATGATTTCTGCACATTTACAGACTTCTATCTTCATTCTATATGTTTCTAGGAGGAATAATAATTTGGCACAAATGGTAGCTGTGCGGTGTGATTAATGAAGGAGGCTATGGTCAACTCTGTCGGATCAAAGAATAACATTACAATGAAGCTTAGACTACCGTCCAGTTCACTTCAACTGGATATATGTCCCCACTGTTGTTTAAATGATTGCGACCACATTTAATATACCAGTTTTCTTCTTGTAACAGATTCAATATACAAATATTTCAAAAATTAGTATTCTAGTAGTTTGTGTGAATTAAGAACATAGATGCCGGGAATGCTCTCTGAGGTTTTCTTTTCTTCTTGTCAGTTATCTAAATTTATATATCTGTTCAACTTTTATTTTCAACTTTTATTTTCATTGTATGTATTCTTCATTATGCTGTAGGAACCTGGGGAGATTGAAGAAGACTTTGCTCAGATGGATACTGCAAAAATTATGAAGATATTCCTTACATCTCGCAATCCACGTCCGCCTTGTATACCTAAAGAAATAGGGTTCAGAGGGTATCCCGATCCTCCACCCTTACCCTCTTGGCTTTCAGAAGAAGACATAAATTACTTTGCTAGCAAATTTAATGAGAAGGGATTCACTGGAGGACTGAACTATTATCGAGCTTTGGATCTGTATGTGCATGCTGCTCTCATTTCTATTTTGTTGTTCTGATGAATCTTGACCGATATGCTAACTAGCTAATATTTTCTTGGTTCTTGATCCTTCTTCCATGCCTTTCGCTTATATTTTGGAACCCTGTTAAACTTCAGAAATTTTCTACTATATCATTAGATGAGGATTAGATAAACATGAAATTGGAGCCTAGATGTCTACAGTACTTGGTGGTGCAGTTATTTGAAGATGATGTTCATGCATGTCATTCAACATGTCTAGTTTCATTTTCTTGACATCACACATATAATGGACTAACACTAGTGGTTTTGTGAGCAGAGAATTGACCTTTTCCACCCATATTTCCTCATGCTCTTCATTTTGATTAGGAATTAGTAGAACCTGAGGACTCAATTCCTCAAGACTTGAAAAACTGTATCAATGGTGGAAGGGCCTGTCTGTGTAACCAAGTTAATCCAACTTTTCTTGTTGCAGAAGCTGGGAACTGATGGCACCATGGACTGGATTACAAATCAAAGTACCAGTTAAATTCATTGTGGGTGACCTGGACATTACCTACCACATCCCTGGTGCCAAGGAATATATACACAATGGCGGCTTCAAGAAAGATGTGCCCTTCTTGCAGGAAGTAGTTGTCATGGAAGGAGTAGCCCACTTTATCAACCAAGAAAAATCTGAGGAGATTAGCAAGCACATTTATGACTTCATCAAGAAATTCTGATTCTTGTCTTCTTTAGTATGCGGCTTCCCTTGAATTTCTGGCTCTAAAATAAGGTCTTAAGATGTTGCAATGCATCTAGGGAAACCATGGAGAATACAGAGTCTGTGATAAGGGTCAGACTAAGGGGTCGAAGCTAGTCTGTCCATTCAGTGTTTCAGTTCATTTGTCTAACGAACCCAAGCTTTAGTGAACTTCATAAAGCAACTTATTTCCAATTGAGATACTCCATTTAATATTACAAAGTAAAATGTGACTTAGCTTAACAGTTTACTACTAGCTTCAACTATCTTGTTTATCATAATGAGCCAGTACTCTAATATTAATGAGCAACTTGTCTCATTTATTCGGCAATCACTGATTAGGCCTAGGCATTGAGAAGGCCTGTCACCTGTGTACCTGACTATGTGTACCTGATTAGGTAAGTTCAGCAATCAGTATAGCCTAACCATAAATTCTCTTATCTCTTCCCTTCTCAACTACACAAGGAGTCACACCCAACCAGCCATGTATTTTATCTAAACAATCTAAATTCCAGGGAAAGGGGAACTCTAAACTCACAGAAACCCATTATTTACAAGAGGAACATAACATGTCAAGTGTCATCATCCACACCAACTCTATCAGTATTGTCTGCTTTGGTCCAACTTTACTGACACTAACACCTATGAGTTATTGTCAATTAATTTACGATTTTGTCCAACTTTACTGACACCCAATTTCACGGTTTTATCTTACAAAAAAAAAAACTCATAGATTAAAGTGATATGATTTTGTCCCACAAAAAAAACTTCATAGATTAAAAGTGATTTAAACCATTAAACGCCCCATCTCAATCAACTACATAATAAGGGTCGTTTAAACCATTAATCACCAACATAAAATTCATAACTCCCGTGTCAGACCATGATATCCTCCGAGCTTGCTTCCTTCATGTGACTTCATACGGTTCCCGCTGAGACTATGACACCAAGCCTAAGCCAAAATTATTTGAGTGTTCAAATAGTTGAGCATCGACAACGCCCAGACCATAACAACTAGAAAATACTTGCAAAACATCCAGGTTCAAGTAAAAATCTTGTGGCGTCCTTGCATGATTCAGAGCAGTATCGAACACCATAATCTCTAAGATATTTCATTCTGTAATGGCAACCCATAAGTCTTTCATAGAGATCCAAAAAACATGTTCAATCATCCTAAAATTTCCTTCATAAGATAGATTAGCTCATCCTTGCATGATTCAGAGCAATATGGACCATCACAATCTCTTAGATATTTCATTCTGTAATGGCAACCCATAAATCCTTCATAGAGATCCAAAAAAACATGTTCAATGATTCTAAAATTTCCTTCATAAGAAAAATTACAAAAGATTCGAAACTACAATTACGTTCCATGAAAGAGAAAAAGAACAGAAAAGGTGGAAAAAAGATCAAAAAACAAAAAAAAAAACAAAATGCCCGTTTTGATGATAATAGGTTGATAAGTAATTTTCTTCCAAGGCAGTTGAGAACTCAAACCCTGAAGCCTTTGCTGTTCCTTCTTCCTCTAGCCCTCTCAAATTTCCTTCCCTTTGACCGCACATAGGGCTTGGTGTGGCTGTGTGGCACACCAGGAGCTGGTCCAAAGTGCTTCACAGCCTCACGAGAATTCTTTGGCCCTCGGAGGAGAACCTGCAGATTTTCAGCATGGAATTTGAGTAAATTTTTCACCATACCAAAATGTTGATCAGTTTTCAAAACCAATGCCTTTTGTCAAACCCCTAATTAAAATGTAAAATATAAAGAGAAACAGGGGAATGATGTGTAAGAAATAATTTAATGGGTATAGTCTTAAAAAATCAAAATATTTCATACAGGGGTGGATTGCATAGATAAGAAGCTCCCAAAACGGTTCAGCCTTCTATCATCATGACCTAATTAGGAAGTCCATAACACTTGCACTATGTTTGGTACCAAAGAAGGAAATAGAGGGAAGGGAACAGGAAGAGGAAGAAAAAATTAAGGAAAGGAAGGAAAGTTTTGTGTGTGTGTGTGTGTGTATGTGTTTAGCATGAAGGATGGAAAATAAGAGGGAAAAGAGAGAGTAGGAGTAAAATTGTAAAGAAAAGAAAAAATTATTAACTTAAGAAACAATAGTGTTTTCCTCCCAGTTTTGGAAAGATTAGATTTGGGGAGAGGGAAAGATGCAAATCCATCCATTTTCCTTCCACTCTCCTATTTCCCTCCTACCAAATGAAAGAAAGAAACACTATGTTTCTTCCAATCCCTTTCTTACCTTACTCTTTCCCTCCTACCAAACATAGTCTTAAGAATGGCGAGTAAAAGAAAAGGTCTTAGGTTGAGTTCGACACACTTCAGTTTAACTAAGTATATTGAAACAACATAGAAGAGTTTGAAACTATGGAGATCTTAATAAATGAAGAATGAGACAAAATAAATAAAAGTTGCTGTAGCATACGCTTTCTTGTTACCCTAACACTTAAACCCACATCTATTTTAGTTTGTGGTACCTTGATTAAAGTATAAAAACAGAAAAAGATTATATGAGGAGCAGATCCACTCTACATGAGTAAGAAGAAAACAGCAATTCCTTAAAGATTCATAATATCCCAACAGCTAATGATATAATTTAAACAGTTACTGCAACCCCTCAACTGCAATATGCATATGGATAATCATACAGTTAACTACTCAATTCACAGCTGCATCGAATTCAGATGTCAAGTCTTGAAACATTTATCAATTTGTGCCATTAGCACTTTACCACTCCATACCAGTTTAAACTAGCAGGTGATATCATCTACCTTTCCTACCAAAAATAAAAAAACAGAGATTCGAAAGCTAGGAAAAAAAAGCCAACAATTCCGATAGCGAAAGCAAGCCAACAATTCCAATCCAAAACCTGATATTTTCAGCCTATGATTGAATAGCAAGCAATCACACAATGAAGAAAACTGAAGTCAGTGATCTGTATCAGAAAGCATACCGTGTTCTGACCAAGAGGTGCTCGAAGAGCAAGCTGGTCAAATGTCAAGCATTCTCCACCAGCCTTCTCGATCCTTGCCCTTGCTGTCTCGGTGAACCTTAGTGCAGTAACCTTCAGTGCCGGAACTTCATACACACGAATATCATCGGTGACAGTCCCAACAACCACAGCAATCTTATCCTCCTGGTCGGATCAAACCGATACCAACAATCAATCACTCATTACATGAAACTTTCAATAACAATTTCCAACAAAAAAAATGAAGCAATAGAAATATAATAAATAATAAATCTAATAAAACAAATTGAAAATAACTAAAAATCACCTTGCACTTCATGAATTCAATCAATCTGGAGAGAGACAAAGGTGGCTTGTTGACTTTGCTCATAAAAAGCCGCTTCAAAATCACCGCATTGAATTTGCTCCCAGTCCTTCTTACCAGAAACCGGTAAAGCTGCTCATAGATCCAACTCACTTTAAAAAAAATTCAAACTTCCTCTATTAAAAGGAACTTAATAACAAAAATAGCAACAACGAAATGAGACTGATAGAAGAACAAGAACCTTGACGAGGAGCTTGAGGTAGATATCATCGGACTTGGGAGCAGTTCTCTTAGACTTCTTGCTCTTGCCGCCGGCGACCAAGTCGATACCCTGAAATTGCAACAAAAAATAATAATGTCAAAAAGAAAACAGAAATGGCGCCGGTTTGTGTTAGAAATTTGGAGAGAAAAGAGATACCATTGCTGGTGCTGCTGCTTCAGGGTGGTTTTGGGGAGGGGGGGGGGGGGGGGGGGGGGGGGGGGGGGGGGGGGTGGAGGGGGNCGGCCCGCATTCTAAAAGTCTGCAGTTCCCCTCTTTTTGGGCAAACTTTGCACGCACTATGGGCCTTGTCCGAGAACATATCAAACTGCTTAGAGTTTAATGATTTAGCTAAGTTAATTAGAAGTATTACACTTGGTGGTATTTGATATTTTAAAATGTAATATGATTATAAGTAATATGATTATATAGAAAATAATATTACAGTATTTAGTATATAAGTAAAATAATGATTAAAATGTAAGAAAGATAATATTGCAACATTTGGTTTACAATTAATTTGTTGAGAATATAATGTTGATTTTTAAAATTACTCCTATTTATTAAAATGTAAGTTTAATATACTTGTATTTTTTATTATTAATTTTTATATAATATCATCTCTTAAATATATTTTTAATGTCATATAATTTATTTTTATTTCTTATTATAATCTTATTTTTTTAATATAATTTTTACATTATATATATTTTTTAATTTCTTTTACCTATATTATATAAATTTTAATTTCTTATATTTTATTTTATTTTATATTATATATTTTATTTTAACAATAACGTTACAAAATGTTTTTAACAAGGTAATAAAGTTGAAAAGTAAAAGTGTTTTTAAGAACATTGCAGTATGCAATGTAATGTGATTGCATTGGTTTTGGACTGTAATCGCATTACATCCTTTGATTATAATGTGATTACATTGCAATCTTACATTACAGTAGTCTGTTGCAAAACAAACACTGTAATATAATTTAATTAGGCACATTGCAGAGAATGTACTCTCACTTCTCTCATACCAAATTCTACCTTTTAATTAAGTTAATTCTTGCCCTAACTTTTTTGGATTATAGTTTAATGAATTAGTTCTTATTTCCATTACATTTTGTGGGCTATTTCACTGTACATGTAATTATAATTCATGGTTACAATTGTATATAAATAGGAATTTAACATAGTTTTTTTTAAAATAATAAATTTGATTATACATAGTAAAAGTTAGATAGTTTAATTTCACATTTGGATACAAGTTTTTTGTTTTGACCACTATATTTTGATAAATATCTAGGATAAAGACTACGAATAGAAAAAACTGATTGAATTAATTTGAGTTTGATTAATTCAATTCATTTACAACAATCAACAATTATTTTGATTTCTACTTAAAAAAAACAATTATTTTGATTTTTAAATTTTAATTTTTTTATTTATTCGGTTCGATTTGATGAGTAAACTTTATGATCAAATTGACTGAACATGAAATAAAATATTTTTAAATTATATATAAATACATATATATATATATATATACACACATTATTTTTAATAATTCTCAGTCATTGTTTTAATTTATTTTATTTAAGTTAATTTGTATTGTATGTTGTGTTGAGATGTTATGTTGGATTTGTTATGTTGAAATTTATATTTATATATTATCCTAATATGTTATTATATATTTTTTTAATTAATATGAATTCGAGTTCAATTTTCAAATATCAATTGAATCGATCAAAGTAGTTCAATTTTCGAATAATTTGATTTTCTTTAGAAATTTGATTCAATTTGGTTCTTGGAATTAACAAGTTCGATTTGTTTGACTTTCAGATTTTTAGTACAAAATCGATTGGACCAACGATTTGCACATCCATAATAAGGGTTAATACATGATAAAGTGTAAATGCATAATATTTGTTTATATACTATCCCTTAATCTTAAAGTGTCACTTTAGAATTATATAAAAATAAAATTTAAAATTTTTTAAAATAAATATTTTTAAGAATAAGAGTATTTATTTTTAAATATTTTTAACTTTTAAATTTATCTATTAATAAAATGATAATACTTGATTAAATGATAATGAATTAAATTTATACACTAATATTGCATCAAATAAAAACTTTTTTTAAAAATTGTTATTTTTTACATGGAATAATATATGATAATAAGTAACTCTTCCCTCTAAGAAAGACATTGCGAATTTTTCAATAAGGCATCAACCTTAATTTTTACATAATAAGGGTTAATATGCTGTCTGGCTATTGTGGTACATCGACCGATAGCCTAGAGGTACCACTTTTGTTGTGTTGGTGGGAATTTAATGAAAGCATGCGTATCTTTAATTTAAAAAAAAAAAAAAACGTTGCTGACTCATTTTTTCCACTCTTTGGCCTATAATAATGTATTGATTTCATGCAGATAATCATATTTTCTTTTTATTATTTTGGGGTAAACGGAAGTAATCGCTTTGATTATTTAATTCGGTAATTATTTATTCATAATTTCTGTTTAAAAAGTAAGACTGGAATCTCTTTCCCAAATTAAGAAATAAAAATTAGGACTGTGTAAACTGGAATCCGAAATTAAAGGAGAAGAATATCCTGTAATTGAAATTTCGCTCATTTGGTAAAAACATTTTGCAGACTGTGTGCCACCGAACAGTGAAAAAGACAATAGCAGAGTTTAAAAAAAAAAAAAAGCCTTAAATCCATTATGGTACATGAAACCGGAAACGCGAAAGCCAGCAACGGAATTTGATAGAATAGCAGGCAAGGTGGGTAGAAGAATGAAGGGAAAATCGTTGCTGGAAGTTGGAGCTGATGGTGTTGCAATCATCACCATCAACAACCCACCTCTTAATTTGCTCTCTGCTGATGGTTGGTATTATCTGTCTCCTACCTTTTCATCTACACTTTTCTTCTCTACTATCCAATCATTAATTCAAGAAAGTTACCCGTGCCAGACTTTGATTTCTGAAGCTTACCCTCTGTAAGCTGTTATTGTTTTCTTAATGGACCAGGCTTTGTCTCTCTAAGTTTTCTGATTTTCCGTAGTGCGAATTGATTTTCAGTGTTACTTAGCTTTAAGGAGAATGTTGAGCAGGCTCTGCTAAGGGACGATGTCAAAGCAATAGTTATTACCGGTAAACGTTGACTGGCACTACTCTGCATTATCTCCTGGGGAGAGGATATTTATCATTTGAATGTAACGTCTTGAATTATTAAAACAGGTTCAAAAGGGAAGTTTTCAGGAGGCTTTGATGTCACAGCTTTTGGGAAAAAGGGTGCATCAGATATTTCTTACTCTTCCTCTCTCTTTGTTTCTCACTGCCTTTGTATGATAGAGCAGGGCTCTGCGTGGACCCTAATATTATCTACTAATTTAATTATCCTCAATTTACCTCTGCATATCACAGGAAATCATGGAAAGCTTGGCTTTTGGTCAATTGAATTTATCACCGACATTTTAGAAGGTACAGTTATACACTCTTGAATTCTCTTATCTGCTATCAAGTTTTTCTGCAGGTCTCTTATAAATTTCTTTTGGGGTTTCTTAGCTGCCAGAAAACCCTTCGTAGCTGCTATTGATGGCCTTGCTTTAGGTGGGGGATTGGAGATTGCGCTGGTATGTTTTGAATGCAATAGGTGGCGACCTTACCACTTTCTATTAGTAGAAGTTCTGATGATTTACCTAATACCTTCTTAGGCCTGTCATGCACGCATATCAACATCTTCTGCACAACTGGCCCTGCCTGAGCTTCGGTATGGAATTCTTCCTGGATTTGGTGGTAAGGGCACGCTTATGTAGATGTAGATGATTATCATTTAATTTCCTAGGTCCTTTATGGAAGAATTTTTGGGCAGTTTAATTTTCCCCTCAAGAAAAAGCAAAATAAGCCTTTTTCCCTGACTTCTTTTCTTTTCAGTCTTATATTGATGTCTTATTTCAGGGACACAGCGCCTGCCACGCCTTGTAGGCCTTCATAAGGCTCTTGAAATGATCTTGGTATGATCACTCCTTTTGCATGCTCTATAGGAAGAAATCATGCTAATATTCTTAACATGCAAGCTTCATTTTCCCTCCCTTTCTAATTGATTTCTTACACTCGTACAGTTTCCCTTCTTTGGCTGCATATTGAGCAACAAAAGACTTCATAAGTAATTCTTCCTTTGTCTCTCTCTAGATGTCAAAATTTGTGAACGGAGATACTGCTAAGAGCTTAGGGCTTGTGGATGCCATTTCTTCTGCAGATGAGTTGATTACCACTGCTTGTCACTGGGCTAAAGACATTTTGAATTATAGAAGACCATGGGCTGCTAGTCTTTACAAAACAGACCGATTAGAGCCCTTGGCAGAGGCCAGGATGATCCTTAAGCATGCCAGAATGGAGGCCAAAAAACAATCTCCAAATCTCAAACACCCACTGGTCTGCATTGATGTAATTGAAGAAGGTTTAGTGCATGGTCCTCGTGCTGCACTTTGGAAGGTATATTTATGGTCATCTTTTTGGTTCCTACTGCAGATAATCTTATTGGTGTACAAGATGACATACTGATTTTTTAGGAGTCAGAGGCATTAGCAGAACTTCGGCAATCTGACACTTGCAGGAGTTTAGTCTACTTCTTCTTTGCCCAGAATAGAACCTCGAAGGTATACGGTCATAATAGCTATAATTGTTCTTGATCAAATCTGAAAGGGTTGTTGCTTCTCATAGTTATACCTTTTTACATCTGTACTCTGATGCTGATCTTTTGGCATGGTTGGTATCAAAACTTTGGTTGACTTTGTTGATAAGGGCTTAGTTGTGAATCAAATTTAAAAGTAGTTGATATAAACACATATTTCTGCAAAGTCAAACAAAATCAATCAAGCTACAGTTGTAGCTAAATTTCAATGCTTAAGATCATGTCTTGATTAGTTTGTAATGCTTAGGTTGCAAGTCAAAACTAAAAAAATTAATTGATATGAACATAATTATCTCCGAAAAATCAAACCAAATCATTTAAGCCCTATGATTGTAGCTATATTTCAATGCCTAAGGTTGTATCCTTATTAGTCTACATGCAACAAAACTTCTACTTTATTGATATTTTGAGCATTGATCTTGCTGAGGCATCCTTCGTACTCATCGAATTCTTATCCTTGGTCTAAATTGGTTAACAGATTCCTGGTATAACTGATCTGGGTTTAATCCCGAGGAAAGTGAAGACGGTTGCTGTTGTTGGTGGAGGAATAATGGGTTCTTCAATAGTAACAGCATTCATTCTTAGTAATTACTCCGTCATTTTGAAAGAAGTGAATGAAAAGGCCCTGCTGGCTGGAATTGAAAGAGTTAAAGGTGACAGCAAACATTTATTTAGGTGAAAGATCTCTTCCCCCCTTCTCCCCCCCTCCCAACCCCACTCCCCGTCTGCCTGTCACCCAAGAGCTTTTTGTTCGAACTTTTTCTGCTGTTATAACTTGTCTCTCTTTTTCTGTTTTTCCTCCAGTAAATTTGCAAGACCATGTCAATAAAGGAAAATTGGCAAAAGCGAAGCTTGACAAAATCCTCTGTCTCTTTAAAGGTGTTCTCCACTATGAAGGTTTTAGAGAAGTGGATATGGTTATCGAGGTATTTACTGTGAACCAATTGTTGTTTGAATCTCTCTCTCTCTCTGTCTCCCCTCTCCCTCCTTTCCCCCAAACATACATCCAATCCACTGCATTCTAGGCTTCTAGCTGTTGCTAGTAGCTCTGAAGTAGAGCTTGTTTAAGTGAAACACTAAGCATAAAGAACTGGAGTGATGAGATAATGTTGGTCCAGAAAATTGAGAGATGAGCATTTATATCCACCTTGTTTGCTGACCTGCAACAGCTATCTTCTACTGGCTACTCCTACCCTTCCCTGGATCTATCGCTAAAGCTACCATTAAAGCTTGGGACAATTTCCTGATATAGAAGAGATATACGTATAAAATATGTGGAAAAATGCAAAAAGTTGAAACCCCTAAGAGAAAAGTTGGGGAAAGTGATGGTGGAGGGAAGATAACATGGAACAAATAAAACATTGAAATATAGAACAGCAAGAGAAAGCGAATTCGAGAATAAAATAATTATTTTTAGATTTGAGGTTGTCAAGAACACTCACTTTCTTTAATGGTTGTTTTATTTTTTGGTTTCCTTTGGTGTTTTAAGCAGGCTGTGAGTGAAAATACTTATTTAAAGCAGAAAATTTTTGCCGAGCTTGAAAGATATTGCCCACCACATTGCATACTTGCTAGCAGTTCTTCCATGATAAACTTGAATTTAATCGGTGAACGGACAAAATCGCAAAATCGTATTGTTGGGACTCATTTTTTCAGGTATCTTTGCTTTGTGCTTCTTTTGGTTTTAGTTTCCAACTTAGCATTGATGTTTGCTTTTGATGCAGTCAAGCTCATCTCATGCCACTCCTGGAGATAGTTCGAACAGAAAAAACATCTCCTCAGGTCATTGTTGACTTACTAGCTATTGGAAAGAAGATGAGGAAAATTCCATTAGTCGTCCGCAATTACACTGGATTTGCAATTAACAGGATGTTCTTTCCTTATTCACAAGCAGCTATGAGGCTTGTTGAACATGGTGTTGATCTCTATCAGATTGACCAGGCAGTTACTGGGTTTGGAATGACAATGGGGCCATTTAGGTGCTTTTAAAAGTGAAAAGAATAGTATCTAGGTTCTAGTTTAATTGCTGCTAATAATAATTCTGTTCCCAAAAGAAAGGAGAGTGTTTGGTTTTAAGTTTTTCCAACAATCTGCATCATTATTCTCTTTATGCTTTTAGCACCTTGGCCAAAATTTTGATTTAGTACCCATCATCTTGGCTCTAATATTTGTGTTCTTGATGCAGAATGATTGATTTTGTTGGTTTTGGGGTTGTAACTGCAATGAAGGCCCAATTCAGCAAGAATTCAGGAGAAACATACTATGAATCAAAGCTGATTTCAGTCATGCAAGAGGACAACCGAACTGGTATGTTGTCTGCCTCTTTCCTGAAAGTAACTGACAATCATTTTTTGGCACCTCTATTGGGCCAGAAACTGACCAATGGAAATGGTTATTGAGTATCCTCCTCCTCTTTCTATTTATGAGGCTTATACTGCTCAAGTATCATAGTTTGATCTCTATTTCCTGTTTCAGGTGGAACTACACAAAAAGGTTTCTACATGTATGACAGCGAGTCCAAGGTTACCCCTAATCCTGATATTAAGAAGTATGTCAACAAGGCCAGGAGCATCTCCGGTATTAGTGTTGATTATGAGGTTATTTACCTCCCCTTTCTGTTCATTTACATGAATTTGTTAAGTTATATTTCTTTTGTCAGGTTCCATGATTGAGCTGATAACAAGTTGGGCATAAAGTAACTGTTATAAGACTCTACCTTTTTCTTTTTAAAATTTCCCTGAACTTATTATTGACAAGTTCTATATTGCTTCTGTCTCTGTGTGGATTACTGAATGTCTAACTTGAAATTCCCTCCCTACTCTTTCTGCCTCTCTTTGTGTGGGCATTGACATCTGGTGGCTTTGAATTTTTACTCAGTTGATGAAGTTGTCTGATGAAGAGATAGTTGAAATGATCCTTTTCCCTGTTGTCAATGAGGCATGCTGCCTTCTTGAGGACAGAATTGTTGTCAAGGCATCGGATCTTGATATTGCTTCTGTTAAGGGCATGGGGTTCCCAGAATATAGGTTTGTGCTCCCCTTCCTTTTTTCTTTTTTAGATGGTTGGATATTTAATTTCTAGTTTTAATTCAAATGATGAATGTCTTAGGGGAGGAATCATTTTTTGGGCCGATACGCTTGGATCAACGTATATATGTTCAAAATTGGAGAAATGGTCAAAGACTTATGGAGCATTCTTCAATCCCTGTCGCTACTTAGTAGAAAGAGCTTCCAAGAGAATGTCTCTGGTAAGCTGTTAACATACCTTCTGTTCCTTGATTCGTAATTTGAACAACAGGCACAACCTGCTGCATCTGCATAAACAGGATCCAGCTTTTAGTTGATTCAGTGGAGAACCCTCTGCAAGTTGCACAGTTTTTATTAATATTCATGCCTGCATCTTGATCACGCCTTTTATTGGACTAATTCTCTTATGGCATGATTCACCTTTTCTTTTTAAGACAAACATAACCATTTTTAATTCAAGAACCATCACTTATTTACTTGGTGTATATTTCATCTTGCTAAGTTAATTGTTTGGAGATCAGGGCATCTACATGGGCATCCTTCTTTGATTAATGTAGTCCCTCTTCAGAGTCACTCACCACCTTTTACTTCACTATTTAATTCTTTTTCTTTGTTCCCTCAAGTCAATACCCGAATTTTCATCACTGTCTTGATCAATTCCCCCATTTTTCAAAATAATTATTAAGACCAAAATGCTACCTTTTAATTAATTTACAACCTTTGAATATTGCATATATTCTAACTTTAGCATTAAGTAATACCTTATTTAAATAATTGTGCAAATGCATAAACTGTTGCTCACTGCAGGGGGGCGTGGGGCAAGCGAGGTCTCAACTATAAGACCAATGTGGTCGTCAACAACATGCAGCTTGATTATCAGTCTTTTCGTTGCATGCAAATAATCACCCCTTTCATCTGTGTTACATACTGAAAAGCACTAGTTCAAGGGAAGAAGTTGATCTTATGATTTACTAATCTTGCAAATGGAGTCACTATCATCGAACTAGCATAAACCGTGCACCAGATTGAACCTGATCTGTACAGCTTGCTACCTCGGTGACTCGACTGCCATGCCACAAGACAGTCAGAGCTTAAGAGCCTGCTATTATTATACAGTTGATGGATGGCCATCCTTTGTCAACTTTGATAATTATTTATGTTTCCATTAATATACATATATTCTATGTTATGTAGCTTAAAGATAACTGTTGATTTTTCTTTAGGTGAAACCGGCTTGAAAGAAATGGTTCGTTTTATCAACCATCAACGCCTCTGTGGGCCATGATTCTGCTCCTTTTGGTTGGCATATATAAATGCAGAACTAGCTGGAGAACTACATGTCTAGTAACTAATCACGGCCATAATTGCAATTCTTAAGTCATTACAGGCTATCTCGGGATTCTTTTATTTGGTTTTCTGTTTCCTTTAAGCGATATTGAGAGGTAAAAAACCCATTTGTATTCTTGCCTTTTCGTGAACCTTTACTAGCTTTCCCGGTAGTGACAAGAAGACAAGAACAGAACTCGAAATTATACATCTTCTGCCATGTAAATTTCAAGCGATTACGTTCGTTGGTAATCATTTATTGATTGTTAGTTGTATGAAATCATGAAGTCCAGCTGACGTGATCCAAGAGTACAGATGTCTGAATTTTACGGTTAACTGTATCCATCAAGAAATTGATAGGAGATTTCTTGATAATGAAATTTATATTTAGTTATTATCATTTTCTTTTGTTTTATCAATGAATTACAATTAATCATATTATCAAAAATCTTGCCTTTGTAATTAGGAGGAATAAAACAAAGATATTATTCATCAAAAAAAAGTCATGAAATTTAGGACAAACTTCCACGAAGGTAAGTCGCTGGCTTGCTTAACATAGAAGAATTATCGTCATTTTATTTTACATTTCTTTGAAGACATCTCTACGGCCGCCACGCCGTCGAATTTACCAAACGTGGCAACGTCAAACGAGTCTCCAAGCTCCTTTTTTTCCCGAAAATTACTAACAAGCCCTTACTATTTCCCGCACACCGTAGTGTCATTTTCGTCCAACCAAAATATAACCAAAACACGTATCTTCCTTTTTTGCCTCTGTCCATAAACCTTCCGATTCACCTTCCCCCCCCCCCCCCCTCTCTCTTTTTTCTCTCTCTCTTTATTTTTTTTCTGAAATCATGGCGCCGTCACCGTTACCGTTAAAAGAAATGCAGTCAACGAGGTCACGGCGCAAAGTGGCGCCAGCCGCCGCCGATGGCGGCGACTCCGGAGACAAGTTGGAACAACTCCTCCTTTCATCCGCTATCTGTAACGGCGAGGACCTCGGTCCTTTCGTCCGCAAAGCGTTTGCTTCTAGTAGGCCTGAAACCCTCCTCCACCACCTCCGTCACTTCGCTCGTTCTAAAGAATCCGAAATCGAAGAAGTTTGTAAAGCTCACTACCAAGATTTCATCCTCGCCGTCGATGATCTTCGATCCCTTCTCTCCGACGTTGATTCTCTTAAATCCTCTCTCTCCGACTCCAACTCAAGACTCCAATCAGTCGCCGGTCCCCTCCTTTCTTCCCTTGACTCCTTTGTCGACGCTCAAAACGTCTCCAAGAACGTGGACTTCGCTTTGACATCGGTGACTTCGTGTATTAACCTAATGGAGCTTTGCTCAAGAGCAAATCATCATCTCTCAAACGGCAGTTTCTACATGGCGTTGAAATGCTTAGACTCGATCGAAAACGAGTTCCAAGTCAAAACGCCATCGTCTACTTTAAAAAGGATGCTGGAGAGGAAGATTCCAGAGATTCGATCTCATATCGAGAGAAAAATCAGCAAAGAGTTCGGCGACTGGCTCGTGGAGATTCGCGTGGTGAGTCGCAATTTAGGGCAATTAGCCATCGGACAAGCCTCGGCTGCTAGGCAACGCGAAGAGGATCTGAGAATGAAGCAAAGGCAAGCCGAAGAACAGAGTCGACTTAGCTTGAGAGATTGTGTTTACGCTTTAGAAGAAGAAGATGAGGAAGGTGGACTCGGCGGAGACGAGAGCGACGGTTATAGTAACGGTAATAACGGTTTGTTAGGGTTTGATTTGACTCCTCTTTATAGAGCTTATCATATACATCAAACTTTAGGGCTCGAAGATCGATTTAAGCAGTACTATTTTGAGAATAGGAAGCTTCAATTAACGTCAGATTTTCAAGTATCTTCCATGACTCCATTTCTTGAATCTCATCAAACATTTTTCGCGCAAATCGCTGGGTTTTTCATTGTAGAAGATCGAGTGTTGAGGACAGGAGGGGGTTTGATTTCGAAAATGGAAGTTGAGAATTTGTGGGAGACTGCTGTTAGTAAAATGTGCTCGGTTTTGGAGGATCAGTTTTCTAGGATGCAGACTGCTAATCACTTGTTATTGATTAAGGATTATGTGAGTTTGTTAGGAGTTACTTTGCGTAGGTATGGGTACCCTGTTGATGCATTGCTTGATGTTTTGAGTAAGCATAGGGATAAGTACCACGAGTTGTTGTTGTCTGATTGTCGGAAGCAGATTGCAGAAGCACTTGCTGCTGATAAATTTGAGCAGATGTTGATGAAGAAGGAGTATGAGTACTCGATGAATGTGCTGTCTTTCCAAATACAAACTTCGGATATTATTCCAGCATTTCCTTATGTTGCGCCATTTTCATCTACTGTGCCCGATTGTTGTCGGATTGTGAGATCTTTTATTGAGGATTCTGTTAGTTTTATGTCTTATGGTGGGCAGTTGGATTTCTATGATGTTGTTAAGAAGTATTTAGACCGGCTTTTGAGTGAGGTTTTGGATGGGGCTCTTTTGAAGCTTATCAGTTCATCTGTCCATGGGGTTTCTCAGGCAATGCAGGTTGCAGCAAATATGGCTGTTTTGGAGCGCGCTTGTGATTTCTTCTTTCGTCATGCAGCACAACTTTCAGGCATTCCTTTGAGGATGGCAGAAAGGGGTAGGAGGCAGTTTCCCCTTAACAAAGCCCGTGATGCTGCGGAAGAGATGCTGTCTGGGATGCTCAAGACAAAGGTTGATGGTTTCATGACATTAATTGAGAATGTGAACTGGATGACCGACGAGCCTTCACAGGGTGGTAATGAATATGTAAATGAGGTCATAATATATTTGGAAACTCTGGTTTCTACTGCACAACAGATATTGCCACCTCAAGTTCTTAAAAGAGTTTTACAAGATGTTCTTTCTCACATATCAGAGAAGATTGTTGGGACTTTACTTGGGGATTCAGTTAAAAGATTCAATGTAAATGCTATTATTGGGATTGATGTAGATATTCGTTTGTTAGAGTCTTTTGCAGATAATCTAGCTCCTCTATTCTCCGAAGGGGATGCGAATCAGTTGAACAATGCACTTGCAGAGTCACGGCAGTTGATCAATTTGCTTTTGAGCAATCATCCAGAGAATTTCCTGAATCTAGTAATTAGAGAGAGGAGTTACAATACTTTAGACTACAGGAAAGTTGTGACGATCTCAGAGAAGTTAAGGGATCCTTCAGATCGGCTATTTGGGACCTTTGGGAGCAGGGGTGCCAGGCAGAATCCAAAGAAGAAATCTCTGGATGCATTGATAAAAAGACTCAAGGATGTGAGCTGATTTGTCTAGGAGCTGTATGTATGTCTATGTTCTTTTGCCTTTTCCCTTTGTTGATTGCAATTGCCATCATTTCTTAGTTGTTTGTTTCTAATTTATTTGCTTCAGAGAAGGCAGAGCAGTTTTTTTTTCCTTCTGGTTTTATTAAATTAATAGATGTGAATTGAAAATTTTGTTTTGTATGTATCATTTGCATACATACCATTAGTTGTATTAAATTCTTTTTGGGCCATGAGTGAATTTTTTCTTACCAATTGCATTAACACCCTTTGGTATATGTCTATAGGTAAAAAGCTATCTTCATTGCTTGCTTTAATTTTTTTGTTCAGTTGGGATGCCTTCCTATAAGATTGGGGCAATACTTGATCTATTACTACCACCAAAGGAAATGGCTGATTACTGATGTATATATGTTGTACATACACATACTCGTATGTATATGCATTTATATGTATGTTTGTGTCTACATTCATTTTTATTGGGATAAACTTAATTTTTATTTCAGGGGTTAGGTTCGTTGTTTAACGTTATAGATGGTTGGCTGTGGTGTTGATTATATTTGAGAGCAATGGAAGATAATAGCGATGGTATCACTTTTATTCTTATTTGAGACAATGACGCTATCCTTGGTCTTGAAGACTATATGGAATAATCATTTCATCTTATTTGAATGTTTTGTGTGCAATTAAATGTGGTATTGTTGCAAGTCATATTGTTTGGCAACCACAAACATGCTTTTATGCTGAGCTCAATTGGATATAAAGGTTAGATAGGTTGTAGATGGCTGCAGGAGAGGAAGAGAGGGCCGGTCAGCAAGAAAATAAAAACACCACATGAAATATGATAGTTATAGAGTTATATCGGCATCATTATAATCTACTACTAAAAGAAAGAAGGTTTTGAGGGACATGGAGTGAAATAACGGGAGAATATTTTGTTCAGTTGTTAAGGTGGCATTATTTGAACTGCAATTATTGAACATTCTGATGATGTAATTCGTTGAGAACTGTAACTTGCCAGTGTGTCTTCTGCAGTGGGAGATATTCCTATGGAATATGGCTAACACATGGCATCCCAATCAATCTGGCATTCATCTGTGGCGTTCTTTTTTGTTAGTCAACAAGCGGAACTCCTCAAATACAATCTCTGGAAACCTGGATTTTCTTTTTATCTCAGCTGGTGTATCCATTTGTCTCCGATATTTCGTATTTCACGTGTTGCTCCCTCTCTTAACATTTTTTTTGGGGGAGGGGGGGTGGGGTTTGTAATTGTGAATTTTATTATCCAGGGGAAGCGGGAAATTTTGCTACAGAAAATTCCCTCAATCATCGGAGCCCAAAACATGCATTGTATAGAATCATGTTGAACATTTCCTTAAAAAGTTTTTACCTCGCAGAAATGTACTACGCCAGTATCCTACTCTGCGGAAGCGTTTGCGTCTGCCTCACTTTCCGGTTTCCGCACGGATAGGTGGTTCGAAATTCGTAAAAGAATATAATTTCCGGCTGTGATACTTGGGCATAAAATTTCTCAATCAGCCTAGTAGTTTATTTTTATGCCGCTCTTCCTGTTTTCTGTTTCGGATGAAAAGAATCTTCAGCACCTAATGAAGTTCTTTTCTCTTCTTCTGTTAATCAAACACCTAATAAAGCTCATAGGACTTCACCTAATTTCCATCTAGCGGTTACACCGACACCAGGTTATATTTCTACGGTCTTTTTGTCTATTTCCGGTGCGCGAGTCGATTGTACAATGAACTAGTAATTTTGAAAGGTCATCATCTGCTGACCAGTGCACATGTATTTGCACAGACGTAATCAAGTCTGTTTATGCCCATAGTTCATCTAATTTAAGTATGCAGAGTGAGTCAGTTCAGAATCAGATCAAACAGGGAGAAGACATAGGCCACTTCTGCTCGGTAAGAGAAACATGATTCGTTTATTAAGATTAAGATTAAACTTAAGAAAAGTATACCCCGTACCCGTACTGGAAAGGAGCACACTAAAAACGTTTGATGGTGGTAGACGGTAGAACAATCGCCACGTGGCAGCTCTGTTCTTTTTTGAAGGATGGACTCATTTGCGTTGAATTAAGATCTTTTATGAGCATCCTGACAAAAGAAATGGTCGCCCTTACTCAGTTTAATAGATCGTGCGCTCGGGAGCAGCCTCATCTTGACCTTTTTACTTTTAATTTTCCAATTCCCTCATCTCCATTGACAACAAAATTCTCCCCTCAATCAAACCCAAAGAAAGAAAGATCTCCATGGCGTTGCGAAGCGTAATCCTCCTCATTCTAATCTCGCTCCCCGCTTCATTTGCTTCAACCGATGAGAAGCTATCCGCATATCAAGTTCTTCAACAGTACGACTTCCCGATAGGCATCCTTCCCGAGGGCGTAATTGGTTACGAATTGA
This sequence comes from Theobroma cacao, assembly GCF_000208745.1. Lineage (NCBI taxonomy): Eukaryota > Viridiplantae > Streptophyta > Magnoliopsida > Malvales > Malvaceae > Theobroma > Theobroma cacao. Next base: position 31,359,955 of record NC_030850.1, on the reverse strand, counting down.
ACAGAGACACGGGTGAGTTTTCAGCTTATTTGAACGGAACCTGCAGCTTCCCCATCGAGTCGTACGATCTGAGTTACAAGTCCACCATACAAGGAGTGATCTCCAGAGGCAGGATCACGAAATTGAATGGTGTCAGCGTTAAGGTTCTCTTCTTCTGGCTTAATATCGTTGAACTGAGCCGTCATGGAGACGAGTTGGAATTCTCTGTGGGGATTGCGTCGGCCAGCTTCCCTATTGACAACTTTTTCGAGTCTCCGCAGTGTGGGTGTGGACTCTACTGTAATCAGTTGAATGGTTTCGTGTCTTCTATTTAGGTCAGTGCTGACTAGATGATTAATAATTGTCTGTTCCTGTTAGGGATTAATGTTTTGGTTTCCAGCCTCTTTGGAAATCTTCGCTGCTACTAGTAATACTTTTAGGACCAGTATAAATTTGGTCAGTTGGCTATGCTATGCATGATTTGGATAAAGGATATTCATGAAAAGGTGGGTGATGAACTACCTCCTTTATTGTTGGAATCAATTCCTTGTCTTTCTTTTTTCTTCTTTTAAACTTTAACCCTAAAATTGTTAGAATGATGCTATGCTAACAGATTGGCCTGATACATATGTTAACACATTTTAATATGCGATTAAGAAAATACCTATGAAAACCATAGAACATCTTCATACATGAATCCTCATTACAGGGGAAAAAACCCCTTTTTATATGGGCCTGACCTTTTGAGTTAAAAAACAGTATAGTACAGAAGCAAATTTACTAAATAAAAAAGATGGTAAATAGAGGTGCTTCTGGGATAAAGAGAGAACAAAAGCAAAATTACTAAATGCTCTCATTTCTTGTATGACATTGCTCTCAAGGGTAGGAAATTGATGATCTCTAAATTTGGGGATTTGGGCAAGCTTTTCATCCAGTGGCATGTTAATGCCAACTAACTCAAGGGTCCAATAGCAGGTTTTAGCTAGTGGAATATCCGATTCTTTCTTCCCTTTTTTAATCCCACATATCCCCTTTATATATATATACCAACAACTTCATACAACCAGCTTCAGCTTAAACCAGACAGTCAAAGACTAAGCACCACCAAAGCAAACAGAAAATGTCTCTCCACCCAAAACCCTTTTCTTCAATTGCATTTCTCCCTTATATTCTTCTCTTTCTGATCTCCTCCTCCTCCTCCTCCTCCTCCTCTGCCTCCGGCGACAATACACTAACCGCTTATGAAGTTCTGGAAGAATATGACTTCCCCATAGGTCTCCTTCCCAATGGGGTATTAAGCTACGAGCTAGACAATTCCACAGGCGAGTTCTCGGTCTATTTGAATGGTAGTTGCACCTTTTCCATTGACTCCTATGAGCTCAAATACAAATCCACTATAACCGGGGTGATTTCCAAAGACAAGCTCACCAGCTTGAGTGGAATCAAAGTTAAGGTCCTGTTTCTGTGGCTCAACATCCGGTCAGTGATCCGCGACGACGACGAGCTCGAATTGTCAGTTGGGATAGCTTCTGCTGACTTCTCTGTTGATAATTTCAGCGAGTGCCCGACTTGTGGATGTGGCTTCGATTGTGATACTGTTGGCAGAAAGATTAACTCCAATCATCCGGTATCCTCTGCTTAATTAGCTTTGCTTAGTAAGAGATTAAGGTTTCTGCCCATTTGGATTAATAAAAGAGTTAGTTGTCGATTATGTGTTTCCTTTAACGAGAACTAGTTATCATATTATTAATTGATGGTTATCAAAGTCCAGCCGAATCAAAGGTTGTTGCATGGATGAGCGATAACGACTTTATAAGCATTTTGTTTAGATGTTCGACATCAACTTGGACCGGTTCCCTTCCTTTATGGTTCCTTCTTCCTCTCATCTCTTAGCTCGTTCTTGGTCTTTACAATTAACCCAATGAGAAAAATAATGAAAATTTGCTCATCTCCTTTATAATCTATACCTATTTGTATACATTCGAGTATTTATTTCATTAATTAATATATAATTTCTTATCTAAAATCCTCTCTCTCAATTATAAAAAAAAAAAATCTATACCTATTTGTATTTAAGAAAAATGGTAGATGGATGAAATTAAGAAAGTAATCTAATGACTACTGCCAATAGATAAGGGCCAAGGAACGTGATTATTATCTATTTTTTTAAATAGAAGCCAGAAAATCCAAAGGGATAGGTTTGACAGACAACAAAATTGTAATCCCCACGGCATCTACCACATTTCAAGAAACCTTTAAAATCCGTGTCCCTATTTGTCCCCTTTTTGAGTTGACAAGTTTGCCACAGCGCGCTCTATCCAATCAAGTGCCACGTGCCCCTTACCGCCTTACCAAAACGGCGAAACCCTGCGACTCCCGCATTCTCTCCTTAAAACGCCGTCGACTACTCCTTCCGGTGGACATTTCGTGCCCGATTTCCCTGTCTCTCTTCGTCCTCTTTCCTGTCGCTGGCTAAACAAAACAAAACGAAACAAACGCTTCCCGGTAAAACAACTTCAAACCATTTTCCCGAGAAACGAAAAGCAAAAAAAAGAAAGAAATGGCTGTCCATCTCACCACCATTTCCATAGCCCTCTTTCTCCTCATCCAATCATCACTCGCCACGTTATTCCCCCTCAACATCACCGACGACACACCGTCTGCCTACGAAGTCCTCCAAGGCTACAACTTCCCCGTCGGCATTCTCCCCAAAGGGGTTGTAAAGTACGATTTAGACGAATCCACGGGCCAATTCCATGCCTACTTAGACGGTTCGTGTAGCTTCTCACTGGAAGGATCTTATCAACTCAAATACAAATCCAAAATCAGCGGCTACATCTCCAACAACAGGCTCAGAGACCTTAGTGGAATAAGCGTCAAGATCCTGTTTTTGTGGTTGAATATTGTGGAGGTTACTAGAGATGGAGACGAGCTGGAGTTTTCTGTGGGGATTGCCTCTGCAAGCTTTCCAATCGATAATTTTTATGAGTGTCCGCAGTGTGGATGTGGTTTGGATTGCGTTAATGGGAAAGTAAGCAAGCTTAGAATTAAGTCTTCTTTTTCTTCAATTTAAAAGAATTTGTGGGAAAAAAAAAAAACTCAGACTATGGAATGTTGGTAATGAGACTTGGATGATGGGTTGTTTTCCTATGAATTGAATTGAATTGGGTTTTGGTTATTTATTGAAATTGGTGGAGTTTTAACTTTTATGGGTTCTAGACCTTCAGTTTGGTTCGTAATATGTACATGTATATTTATATTCAGCTGGCATGTGTGTTTATTTCTGTTTATATGGTTGGTGATGGTTTCGTTGCTTGGTTAGGAAAGGACTGATCAACCAATGCAGTAGGGATATTAACATATTAGTACTATGTACGACTTTTTTTTAATGTTAGGAGGTTGATTCTTTACATGCTAAGACTGGAATTGGGACGTGTTATATATATTCTTGTCTTGTTGTATTTTATGTAGGACTGTAGATGTTAGTGTGGGTGTTAATACAAGGCTATGCTTTGCAAGATCATTACCTGTTTGTGATGGTGGAACTGAGAATTTGTATCACTATATTAACTAACTACTAAGTTAGTAGGAATGAGATAAAGAGGGCAGAAAGGGGACTAGAGCAGACATGGGATTAGTGACAGTTGTAGGAGGTGCTGGAAGTAGGAAGTAGTAATTGGATGTAACGGGTAAAAGTAGGAAGGTACTGGAAGTTGCGGTTGGATATGAGGGGTAAAAGTAGGAAGGTATGGGAAGTTGTGGTTGGAAACTATGTTTGAGAAGTGAGAAATGTAATCAGAAGTTGTATATATATATATATATGTATGTATATACATAGACATACACATATGCATACATACATATATATACATATACATATGTATACATGTATTAAGGATGATCATGGTGGTGTCATAGAAAGGTTAAAGAAAAAATCCTTAACTAATTCTGGAGTTGAGTCATTAGCCAAACTCTTTACAACATCTCAAGTGCTAGGTTGAGACTATGTATGTGAACTCCACAGTAAAAGTTTATAGGCAGGATTGTTGTTACTCATTCCGCAAACACCCTTTAGCAGAGAACTTGAATTAGAAAGTTATCATTTTACTTGCATGGTGTGGAGTTATAAGTTGCCACAAATGCTTTTAGCTTAAATTAATTTATATAGAAAATTGCTTAATCTTGAGTAATAATTGGCTTATAGTGGTTTTCGTGTATGATCAAGGCACTGATCACATAATTGTTAAAGCATGCCAGATTCAAAATATGGAACTGGAGAAGTTCTATTGGTCTAGTGTTGTTTCTTGCTGCATTTTCAAGTGAAAATATATGACAAGATGCCATTTATGGCCATTACAAGTGACTAAAATTGCCATTCTGAATGTAATTTTTCAATTGCTTTGATTTAGTGATGTTTTGTATGATGATCATACAGACTCTGTTTGTATCATGTTTAATCTGGAATTATAAGGACAATTTGAACATGGAGTAAGGCTCTTGGCATGGTAATAAGGCTTGGTTAAGTTTCCATGTTTGCGAATGTTCTAGGTCTGAATGACTGAATGAGGATAACTTTTATGTATTCAATAAAATGGAGATGCGTTGCTGAAGTTCTTAGTTCAGTTTTGTAGTAGTAATACTTTAGTAGTAGGTAGTTTGAAGCCATCACATTACTGAAATTTTGAACAATCTTGACAAAATGATAATGTTTCTTTTGTTCAATCAAGATGTAAGAAAAATCCTGTAATTGGATTTAGTTGATCAGGACTAGAATTTGATAAATGTTTGAACAGCTTTTAGACTAATTCCCTGCTAGATGTTACAAATATGTAGTTAGATGTCAGGCTCAAACAGAGGAGAGTACTTATGTTAAATATGTCAGCTTTACTTCTAGGGGAGCTTGCAGACTGGAGATTGTCATATTCAATTACGCCTTCTTTTATGGTATTTATTAAATATCATGTCATTGTGATAACGCCTTGCATTGTAGGTCCAATTCTTTAACCATTACACCAACCTTTCTTTTTTAAGAATATAGTCTTGGAATTAACAAGGATCTGCCTGTCTCGTCCGGAAAAAGGGACTCATGGATGGGGCGGGGGAGTTATAACTCTTTTTTATACATATGCAATAGAGGGCATAGCATTGGGTGACCTCGAGCTGCCAAATGACTGAAATAACAGGTAGATTAGCATTGCGGAATCAGTACAAATTCTAGTGAGTATAGTATGTCGCATTCATTCACGAGGATGAATAAAGCTAGTAAAATTTTGGTAGCTGTTGCTCCTTTTGGTTGTGACGACTAGTGGAAGTCCATGCTAGCAGCATCAGTTTTGAGACTAAACAGTTAACTGTAGGTATGAGTTTAGGGAACAGAGCATATGCCTAGGTGCAGTTTTCTTTCTTCATATGTGTTTCTATCTACCGAACATCCACCACCAGGTTTTTCTAAATATAAAGAGTGCTTTTATGCTAGAGAGGGACTCAGCAGTGCCCATGGAAAATAGCGTTAGCTTTTTCTCCTTGGATGATATCAACAAAAAGAGAAGGCAAATTTGTTTCCCAGTGCAGATCAGATGCGATATTCCCTCTAAAATTATTACAAGTTCCGTGTGAAGTGACATCAACAAAATACCAAAATTTGCACATGCGAGGATCAAGTTTGCGATTTCGCAGAGATTTGTTAATGTCTCTGTTCCTGGTGTTGGTTTCTTATCAGATTCATCACCCTCGCTGCCATCCGGTTTTGTTCCCGTTCCATCGTTTCTCCAAAGACTCTTTCAGAGTGAGAAAGTAGAACCTACCACAAAACCATGGCTACTGCCACTCATGGTGGGAAGATTTGAGGTTGTTTCCCGTCAAGAGCAAATAATTTGAGATAGGAATTGGTAAAATCGCATTTTTAGGAGAATTGGAAAACACTTGCTGATGAGAAACGTTTCTTCTTGCCTGTTGGATGAACTAATTAAACATTCGCATCCCAAGCTGTTATCTATTATCAGCAGGTTCTAATTCAACTGTAATTATTGATTATTTTTTAACTAATTTACAATATTTAACCAAACTTTGTAATTTTGATTTTAGTGGTTAATGTGCTACTATATCATTTACAATTTACAAGATATAAATACAAAATCGAAAAAGAAAACAATGTGTTGAAAAACACAAGTTTTTAATTTAAATACGGAAAAACGAAAAAGAGTTGGGCCTAACAAGTTTAATAAGTTGTAAAGGCAATCCGGCCCGTCCAACCCAAGTCGGTTGAACCCCTATAATGCCACTATATATACATAAAACGAAGCTAGGGCTTTGTCTCCCTCTTGCTCGCATCCTCATACAAGAAAGGCTTTCAGCGGATACAGCCGCATCCCCCCAAAATGGTCAGTTCTCCCTCTAACTTCACTTCACTCACTTTGATTTTTCTTCTAGTTCTTTACTTATCATTTCAATTCTCAGATTTGTTGTTGTTTGCTTTCAGTTTTTTTCCATTAGATTTTTGTAAGATTAGTATGTTGAATCACTTTAAAATTTACAGCACTTCTCTATGTAAAAATAATAACACTCTTCATATTCATTTGTAATGTTGATTTTAGCTGGTGCGTATTTTTGGGTTATTAATAAAATTGATACTGTTTGTGTCTTGCTAATATAACGCTGTTGGATGGCAACAGCAGTTTAATGCTTTGAATATTGTTTAGATATGATGGAGAATAGAAATTGTAGTTTCTTAATGGAATGTTAGGTCAAATGTTTGCATTCTATGTGTTTTGTAGTAGTTTTGAAATTGTGAGAGGTTTTCTCATATCTTCTTTATTGTAACTTTATATATGATTTAGCATTTGAATGCGTGGCCTCTTGGTTGTGTTTGATTTGTGTAAGTTGTTTTTTTGGTGAAAATTCGCGTACTTCAAAGTCTAGCCATGGGGCTTAGTTTCATCATTTCTTTTTATTCTTGAGTGTTACAGGCTAGAGGGTTGAAGAAACACTTGAAGAGGCTCAATGCCCCTAAGCATTGGATGCTTGACAAGCTTGGCGGTGCATTTGTATGTTATCATCTTGAACCTCCTTTCTAGTTTGATGCAGCTGCTGCCTTTTCATTTTGTATTCTTATAACCTTGTTCATACAGGCACCCAAACCATCATCTGGACCCCACAAGTCCAGGGAATGCCTTCCACTGATTCTCATTCTGCGAAACAGATTAAAGTATGCTCTGACATATAGAGAAGTGATTGCCATTCTTATGCAAAGGCATGTTATGGTAGATGGGAAGGTTAGGACAGATAAGACCTATCCTGCTGGTTTCATGGGTATGTAGAATTTGTCTTTATGGATCAATTGGAGCATTTATTGTCTCAATCTATGAACTCTAGAAAATATAAGTGTAGTTTCTCTATTTTCCGTATGTCTTTGAGACCCTATGTTTATAATCTTTTTGTGCTAATAGGCCCCATGGATCATTATTTTCATTCTAATTTTTTGAAATACATGGGATTTGTTACTGTGTACATTGGCTGATGGTTTTGTTTTCTAGATTGGCTCTTTCTGGATTTGATTAATTTTTCTACCTTCCCTTATACTTCAATTTCTTAATTTATAAAATACATGGGGTTATAGGCTGTATTCATTGGTTGATGATATTGTCTTCTAGATTGTTGAGACTTCTTCCTTCAGGATTTGACTCCTCCACCTACCTTTTCCTATTCTTCTTTCTTTAAATCTTGTCTTACCATACTTTGTTTCCTGCCAACAGATGTTGTGTCAATTCCCAAGACAAATGAGGACTTCCGTCTCCTTTATGACACAAAAGGTCGTTTTCGCCTTCATGCAATCACAGGTGATGAGACCAAGGTTTGTATCAATGGACTTGAGTTTGTTATATTTCCTGTTACTGTTGTCAATAGTGTTGCTCTACTTTTTCCATCCTGTTGTCAGGAGTGACCTTGTTCTATTGGTTTTGCACTCTGCAGTTCAAGCTCTGCAAGGTTAGATCTGTCCAATTTGGCCAGAAGGGTATTCCATACCTCAATACCTATGACGGACGCACCATCCGCTACCCTGATCCTCTGATCAAGGCTAATGACACCATCAAGCTTGACCTGGAGAGCAACAAAATTGTTGATTTCATTAAGTTTGATGTTGGGAATGTTGTCATGGTCACTGGAGGAAGGAACAGGGGACGTGTTGGAGTGATTAAGAACAGGGAGAAGCATAAGGGTAGCTTTGAGACAATCCACATTCAAGATGCTGCTGGGCATGAGTTTGCAACTCGTCTAGGGAATGTCTTCACAATTGGTAAAGGGACAAAGCCATGGGTGTCACTTCCTAAGGGCAAGGGTATCAAGTTGTCCATCATTGAAGAAGCCAGAAAGAGGCTTGCAGCCCAAGCTGCTGCATAAATTTTATGATAGATATCTGGAGTTGTTTTTGTCTAAAGAAGCACATCAGTTGGATGAATGCTGGCAGGTCCTGTGTCTTATTAGCTTGTAGTGTTTATGCTTAGAATGGATGCTTTGCTTTTACTGATGAGCGCAGTTTTGGACCATTTGTTATATTGTTTTTGAAATTAAGTTTTATTACTGTTGGTTATGTTGTTACATTTCAACTATCATTTATCACATTTTTTTGCTAAAATCTGTTCTTCTGCTTCTTGGGTATGGCTTCCCCTTTAATTCCTCTATATATAATGATGATTTATGAGCCAAAATAACCCGGGTTGTTTTATTTTTTTGTTTTTGTAGAATATTCTTTAGGCATTCACTATCACTCACACACTGATTAAATGAATTTAAAATTAATGGTTGACCATTAAGGAAGCTGAAATAACCATCTCTCGATCTTTACATATGCTGTCTTGCAACCATACTTCATTAAGAAGTGGACATGTATCATTCCATTTATCTCAAAATTTATTTAAAAAACAATATTAAATTGTGAATAAAAATCCAAATTATGTTTTTAATAAGTAACGGATAGGAATGGGAGAGCCATGATAAAAAGTTTATAGTTTCCTCTTTTTTTTTTCTACTGTATTTCTGGCTCATAAAAACAAAAGTAATTTAAGTGAATTGAACCGCATACGTTTAGTAGTTGGCTTGCAATTTCTTTTTCTTTTAAAAAAAATGAATAACGTGACGAAAATAATATTAATCCAAGTGCAATAAAAATTTGGAAATTATCCCTGTTGTAATCATTTATCAAACGTACGTACCTAGAATCAATTCTTATGTTATTGTCCAGTGTCCTAATGCCTTTTTTTTGGTGTATTTAGGGAAAACGAAAACAAAAAAAAAAAAGTAATGCCAGGAGAAATAACCAAAAACGATGTCGCTTCTTCAATGCATTTGCCTCTAGTAATTGTAGGCTGACTCCCAAAGCCCAAAGGTGGAGCAGGAGTACGCAGTGAGCCAAGTTCAATCGCAGGTAAAAAGTTTCAGCGGCTGCTGCACAGATCCCCCAACACGACGTCACGTTGTTCCTCTGGTCTGTATTTTTCTCCGCTTCTCAAAGTTCGTGTTTTAGTTTGCAATAAATAGCGAGAAAAAAAGAAAAAAAATGAAATCTTGAATGCCATTTTTGGTGTTCTTTTATTTGCAATATTTTCCCCAAAGTTTATTTTCATAATTATGGCATAAATTTCCCTTCTTTTTGCATTTTTTACTTTTTTTTTACCCTTTTTTTTTGTTTTATCGTAACTTTTGAAGTAAAAAGCAACGACCGAATAGAGCCTTAGCTTTCGATGTTAATTTTTCTGTTGTTTTTTTTTCTTCTCATTTTCATCTAGTTTTCGAAGTGGTGATTGAACGATTGATTTTGATTTTGTTTCAAAGAAACAATGATGGAGTTAAAATGCATGCCTTTTTCTGCTTATTGTCAATAAATAATGAAATTCAGTTGTTTGAAAAAGTTTGTTCTTGAATTGCTACTGGCATTGGATTTTGCAGTTATACTTCGATAAGCCTCTAATGGCAGCAGCTGTGGAAACTTCACCATCTTTGGAGATTTTAGGTAGTTAATAATCATGCTTCTCTTCAGAATTTAGCTCTATTTAATTTGTTATCTTAATCCTCATTGTTTTTGTTTTCTCCCCGACCTTTTGTGTAGTTCGAGAACCGGAGGGATATTCTATCTGGAATGGGCCTCCATTCAACAATAATAATCAACCTGGAATTATGCTTGAAAAAGCTCCTTGCACTAGTGCCAAGTTTAGTGAGGATGGTTCTAGGCTTATGGTGACGAAATCTGATTCTTCTACAAGTGTTTACGACTCCAGAACCTTGAAAGAGATAAGATGTTTCCAAATCCCCAATGTTGCTGCTTCTGCCTTGTCCCCACGTGGTACTTACCTTCAAACCTTTCAGAAATCTACTACACCCCAGGAAAAGAATGTGGTCTTATGGAACATAGAGACGGGTGATCCTGTTTACGAGCAATTTCAGAAAAACATGACAAAAGCCACATGGTACATTATATATATATATATTTGAGCATGGTTATTTATGGTTGCACGCATTATGTGTTGTTTTATAACAGTCATACCCAAAAAAAAAAAAAAAAATTTTTAAGTGTTCAGTCTGGATTTTAGTGTAACAGTTCACAAATGATGCCCGCTGGGGGCGATTAAATCCTTCACTTTGGCATCTTCGATATCCCTATGTCTTCTTTTCTGGCATGTGTATCTTTGATTTGATATTTAACCACCTTTTACATCTGCATCCAGGCCTTCAATCCAGTTCAGTTCTTATGAAGCTGTTGCATGCCGGCTTGCTACAAACGAAATACAGTTTTTTGATGCTGTAGATTTCTCTAAAGGAATTTCGCATCGGCTAAGAATTCCTGGGGTGGCTGCAGTTGAGCTTTCCAAGGCACCTGGGTCCCATGTGGCTGCATTTGTGCCAGAATCTAAGGTTGGTCTTCCTTTGGCTTCGGCAGGTTTCTTATTATGAAAAATAAAGATCAATTTTACGGATTATTCTTCTTATATATTCTGTTAAGATGCTGCCATCTTGAACTTGAACGTCAATCTGTTTCAATTGTGGCAGCAGAGGAACAGGTCAAAGTAAATTAAAAAGTTCATAATACTGTATGATTTGATTGGATAGGATCAGGGAATTTCATTTTGTGAAACTTAGGTATACCTGGACTTTTTGTGTTTTAATGACGTCTTGGGATCATTTATCTTATTGGCAAAAAAAAAAAAAAGTGTTATCTCTAGCATTGGAAGCTAGCACATGCTTTGGTTCTTGTCACATCCCAATTCCGGAGACATCACCAGCGCAAGGGCCTACATGGATATGGCCCTCAAGACCCAAGCAAGCCTTAAACAATCTTTTACATATATGTGTATCATTCATGATTACCAACATATGTGTCTGTATACACCATTCAATCACATCAGTTAATACAAGTCATGCATAAACACAAATATAATTCATTCATCAATATTTATAAATTCATATTATCATAGTTCAGCACGCTCCTCATGCCCATATTCATCGATGGCCTCATTATCATAGGTATCACAAATCATATACACCCCTTTTTGGTGCTCAATATAAACATCTCATATCAAGAGTAAATAACTTTAAGTATTCTTTGCTTTTATTTACATCACATACATCCACATAAAAAGTAAATGACAAGTACGACTCAACTCGACACCACTGTGGAGTGTAATGACACTGGAAGATTTGAAGGAAGGCATTATCACATCTACCAAGTATGAGTTTAGCTGCTACTCCATGAGGCAGCAAGCCAAGCGAGTTACTGATCTAAAATAAAACAATATATCTTCAGGCCTGAGTTGTAAAACTCAGGGAGCAAACGCAAGAAAGGGGACAAGCCAAAGGGGAAGAGCTTTTGCAATAATTCATAATCTTGAAATAAACATGAATTTAAAAACAACCATCACATTTCCTTCCAAATACTTGAAATAATGTTGTTATAAGACCAATTCACATGATTTTGATTGAATTCCAAGTAACTCAAGGGTTTGGATTAAAAAAGGAGCTTAAAAACAAGTGAAAAGTCATTTAAAAGTCGAAAATAGAGGTTCTGTACCTTAGTTATCAATACTTTCATAAGAGCTATTAGTACTTTTAATCCAGAATGCTTTCAAAGTCATAGGTATCGATACTTCTAGGGGAAGTATTGATGCTTAGGCAATAGGTATCGATACTTCTTGGGGAAGTATCTATATTTTTCACACAAAATGCTTCTTGAGGCATTCTGTTTGCTAGGTATCGGTATTTGTTCTTCAACTATGGATACTTCATTTATAAAAATCTAGAATTTGGGTAATTTCTTGCACCTACAAGTCTCCATAGTCATGCTAACCTCTATACTTGCTATACCTCTTAGTAGTTCGTTCAAAATACATGAAAAACATAATTCGAACATACAATCGTACTGTAGTTGAACTTCCTTACAATAAGATACACATCATAGGCATTTCATTACATCATTATCACTATGTATTCATTATAAAAGCCATGTAAATGAATGCCATGCACGAGTGGTACCTCCACCCCAACTCTAGGCTACATAACTATGTGTACAATGCCCCACATCAAGGCCCTCATGTTTGTGTGGTACAACACCCCATATCAGGGCCTTCATACTCATATAGAATTTAACACATCAATATCATGCAACATCATAAGCTTACTTTGTAACTCATATCTATTCAGCATTCTCTTATCATCATCTACGTATCCTCTTATGTACTTAATCAATTCATAGTCACCATTGCCATAGTCAAGTACATAAATCATGTTCATTTAATTATCATTTTAGTGGAATTCATAGTCACCATTGCTGTCGTGTACATAAATCATGTTCCATTAATTATCATTTTAGTGGGCAATCGTTCTTCCACATTTCCATTCATCTAGTCATGCACTGATTTCATATCAACCATACCATCATAGATTCATTTTGAAGGAAAACATTTGAAAAGGCTTGTTCCCCCTTATTCAAAACTACAACATGGTATTCATATTTAGATAGTATAGATACATTTAGAAACATCATTGAAAATATTTGATTCAGTACTAAATCATTCATATTTATAAAAAGTGATATTGGAATCATTAAACATGCTTAGTTATATACATATCAAAATACCTTAAAATGCTGTGTCTACCCCATCCCAATTGGTTCATCGACTAGCACACAATTGAATCACTGACTCTTCACTCCAAATAAATTCTTGGAGCTTCAACAGACCCTATAATAGCAATCATTCAATCATAAACACATCTTAAATCAATAATCCGCAAATTTAAAGCTAAGCTATTTCAAACCCTAACTAATCTTTGTCTAATCTAGGTTTTTAGCTTGCTAATTTACTGTTCAGTGACTAACTAATAACTCAAACACTTAAGTCTACCTTTCTTTTACCTTAGTGAGCTTGTAGTGAGAGAAAACCAAGTTGGGCATCAAACCCTTAGAGAGAGAAACTTGAATCCGTTGAAAGAGTGAAAATGAAAGCTTGAAAACTAGAGTTTTGAAGAGTTGAATAGTGGAAAGCTTACCCTTGCTAGTTTCAAAGTCAAAAGCCGGGTTTGAATCTTAAGAATGAAGGTTTCTAGAGAGAAAAGAGGAGAGAGGCTGAGAATTGCTGGAAATGGAAAAGGGAGGCAGAGTAATAACTGAGAGGTTTTAGAAAGCCCTACTTTTGGGGGTGAAAATACTATTTTGCCCTTTTTATTTTTGTGTTTCGTCTTCAAATTTTTTTTTTTCAGAAGCTTTCTGGGCAGCAAGTATTGATACTTCATTCATGAGTGCTTTTGCTCCAGAATGTAACAGTTCACTTGAAAAGACCTCCATTTTGACTCCTCTCTCTACTACTTTCCAAAACAACTTAGTTGCTCAAAAGAAAAGATTTTTCAATAGTTAAAGTCCAAAATATTGGTTCAAAACAAGAAATTTACAAGCTCACTTAAGGATTTACCATTCTATTCTCTAATGAAAAATTGGGATTTCACAAAATCTCTTCAATGAAACTGTCGAATTTAATTGCAAATTAGCAAAAAAAGAAACCTTCAATCAAGACATATCGGAGATCAAGGAATGAAAAGAGCATAGAAGATACCAAGAGCTGATGAGAAGGCCAATTCAGCTTGTGGAACGCATGTCTTCCAAAGCTGATATGTAAGAAGTGTACATGTTTACGGTGCCTCGAGGTTGGTTGGTCTGATAATTTTTGTGTCATAAACTGCTGGGATGTCAAAACTGGAAAATGATTTGATTACCTCTTGTTGGAAACATTTAGATGTACTTCACATGGGAGATTAGCCTTTGGCACTCATGTTAAATTTAGGTCGGGTATTCTATTTTGTAGGGGAGTCCAGCCAGTGTCCAGATATATGCTTGTGGGAAAGAGTTGCAAAGCCAACCTCTTGCTCGGCGGAGCTTTTTCAGATGTTCTACAGTGCAGCTAAATTGGAATCATGGCTCTACAGGGCTTCTAGTTGTGGTGCAATCTGATGTTGACAAGACTAATCAGAGTTATTATGGAGAATCAAAGCTGACTTACCTTACAACTGATGGGACCCATGAAGGACTTGTACCCCTTCGTATGTTCTTGCTTATTTTTTTCCTTCTTTTTCTTTTATTTTTTGGTCAGAAAGGAACATAATCTTTTTGCTTCTTCACCGTGTACAATCTACTGACTGTTACACATATTGGCAGGTAAGGAGGGGCCTATTCATGATGTTCAGTGGTCATATTCTGGGAAAGAATTTGCTGTTGTTTATGGATGTATCCTTTTCTGCATTATAAAAGACAATAATGCTGATTGCAGTAACTTTGTTTGAGAAGTTTGAATTAGAGGACTTGGCCGGGTGTTTAACTCTTGTTTGGTGATTGGATTTTAATTTTAACTGGATTCGATTTTGCAAGTGTATTTATGAAACTCTCAAGTAATGGGATCTGGGATGATAGTTGCATGCACTTTTGATCCCTTGATGGAGTTTCGTCCGCTAGTAGATCCTCTAGTGCAGTTCACATACAAATGGTCAAGAAGCTATTTTATAACTCTTCTGAGGTCTAGATCAAAATTTTTCACATGGTGGAATTTCTTGTCATTTCTATGGGCAAATTTGTTACAGGGAATGCTGTTTGATCTAGCTGATGTTGCTCAGACTTGTGAACTAGTGGGACATTTGTATGCACACAAAATGGGTATGTTCATCTTTTGTTAGTTTTTCCTTATTTTAGAGTGTCATATAACCTCAAACGCATATTTATTATGAGGTGTCTGACATGTAAGCAATGGTACCCAATATAAAGAGTTGGGTGATGAAGGGTTAGCCTTTCTTTTTGTTCATGATCCTTTCTACAACTGTTTCTATGATGATTGTCCTTGACCTTGACATAATTTCAGTTATGCCTGCAAGTGCAACAGTATTTGACAAAAAGTGCAAACCATTACTTGAGCTGGGATCTGGTCCTTACAATACCATCCGATGGAACCCAAAGGGGAAATGTATCCTTTCGTAAATAATTTTCATACTTTTCTTGTAGTTAGTCAGATGAACTTTAACCAACTGATTGCTGTGCTTTTGACTATACATATTGTAGCCTTAAGTCTATGATATACAGTTCTGTGTGTTGCTGGTTTTGGTAACTTGCCTGGTGACATGGTATGTATGCACTTTATTTGCCGTATTCTTGTTGGTCATGTCATTTCAACTTGTACTTCTTTTGATTGGTGATCTTCTTCCTGCTTCCTATGAATTATCTGGTCTTTATACTTTTATTCTGATGTTTCTCACAGCAGTTTGTTTTTAACCCTGTTGTTACTTTACTGAATGTTTAACTGTAGGGAGTCAAGTTGCTTTTTGGGTGGTTCATGGATTTGTTTCTCAGGAGTCATTTGACCCTTGTTTTTTGGGGGTGATCTTATGTCTCTAGCTTATATCTCTTTTGTCAATTTGATATTCTGGGTTCTTCTGGGAATAAATTTTATTTTTGTTCTCCACTTGTTGGGGGCTTGGAGCTAGATTCTGTCTTTTTTTGGCCATAATACCTAAAATAAATCATCAAACTTAAACAAAAGTTGGAAATAAGCCCTCTATCTTTTATTTCGTGAAGTAAAGGCTGTAAACTCCTATTTCATTGTACAGAGGACTTAAACATAAGGGAAAATGGGATATCCTGTTAATAGTTGCTTGGCTGGCTGATGTTGGAAGTAGAAAATGATGATGTGGAGTTATTAGGATGAGGTGGATGATAAATACTCAAGGGAATGGTACTTTAGTTATTCTGGCAACATTGAAATATATAAAAGAAAGCGTATAAAAAATGGATTAACTTCAGAGGAAGAAAAAGGGGCTAGTGTTTTTCATTTGAAGGAGGAGGGAAATTGAAAAGCAAAAGGAGAGAAGAAAGAAAGAAAGTTTAGGTGGAGTTTCAAAATAACTGAAGATAGAAGAAAGAAAACAGAGAAGCAAAGTTGAATTGGTCAGAAATTTAAGATTTGCAGCAGAAACTGCCAGCTTCATCATCATTCCAGATCAGTAGGCTCCAAGCTATAGCTGAAGGGAACAAAGCATTCACTGATCACTACCCCAGAAACATCATGTGGCAGAACTTCAACCTTTTTGTAAAACTCAAATTTTTGACTTCAAGAAGGATATTTTACTTTTTCAAGTTAATATAAACTCTAATCAATCGATTAATTAATCTATTGCCTTTATCTTATCTGCTACATGTTTAAAAGTCAAAGCACCTTCTTGTTCCTGTTTCTGGTTTTAAGGCTTTTTTTGGTCTTACTGTACTTTAATTCCCATGCACCAATGACTTGAAGATCCCTTTTTTTGCATTTGCATTTTGTATTGTTGCATATTCTTTTTTTTTGTTTTCATTTTCCCTTCTTCAGATATTTTTCTTTTTCCTTTTATAATTCAGTAATTCCTGCTTTTGCCAGCAAAACAAAACTAAAATTATTAATTTCCATGTCACATTTTTCTCCCTTTAAAATAATGCTACCTGTTTGTTAGCAATGCCAGATAACAAAGGTTAGTTCCTTTTAACTCTATTCGACTTCTTCTCACCCATTTTCATATTTAATGGATACAATTAGGATGAAATAAGAATTTATAGCCTTAATTTCATGAAATAAAGGGTAGAGGGCTTATTTCTACTTTTGGGTGAAGTTTGAGGGCTTATTTGGATATTTAGGCATTTTTCTCCTAAAATATGGAGAACTGTTTGGTGCCATTTTTTTCATTAGGCCCCTCCTTAATGAATTGCTTGCCTTTCTCATTCTTAATGCAGCAAATTAATTTTTAGTTTTACACTTCAGGCATTTTGGGACCTCGTAGATAAAAAGCAGCTTGGAACAACTAGGGCTGAATGCTCTGTGACAAGTGAGTGGTCTTATGATGGACGCTATTTCATGACTGCAACAACAGCTCCAAGACTCCAAGTTGACAATTGGTATGTTGTCGTTGATGTTTTCATATATGGGGGTTACAGAGGAGTGCTGCACTTTACATGTCACCTTGATATTTACTTGTATACCAACCAACCTGTTCTAACCACATGGTGTTCTTGATTTAATTTTTTTGTTACATTAAATTATTAATTTCTTGTTCTTACCACAAAGCATTGAAAAATAGACGCTTCTTTCTATGGGTATGAATTTTAGATTATTAATGTGTATTTTAGATTTGGATTCTTCATGTGGTGTGAGATGATGAGTCATAAATCAAAACCATGTTAATGCAATTGTCTAAGTTGATTTAGTTTGTGGCAAAAAGACTTTAAGCAGCGGCTAATGTAAATTCTGCATTGTGCAGTTCTCTTTAAAATGAGCATATCAAAAGTGTAAATCAACAATTGAACATTTATCCAATGCATGCTGTTATAGAACTCATGGAGTTCTATTTTAACCTTGTAGGAATGTTCATAAGTTCTCTGACCCTATTTAGAGCTGGTTGCTGAGTTGATTTCAGACTTAGATATTGAGTTGGTCACTTTAAACAACAAAGAGAGTAGTTAACCTTGGCATGCCAATGACTAAGGAGATATAAAGGGAAAAATTCAAAGTACAAACCTCCAATTTTATTCTCTCTTCCTTTCAGATAAGAAAACAATTGTCGTTCTTTCCTCTCTCTGTTAATATGCATATATAGAGTGTGTCAGTATACATTCTTATCCTTTTACTGTAGTTAAAGGTAACCATTTGATGAATCTCAAATTCTGTTGTTGTTGAAGCATTAAAATTTTCCACCACAATGGATCCTTGTTCTTTAAGAAGATGTTTGACAAGTTGTTCCAGGTGAGTATTATTACAAGGTAGTGCTCTTGTTTGAAGTGGTTTCATGTGCACTTTTCCTTACTTGGCCCTATGTTTATCATTCACGCAGGCTGATTGGAAGCCAGAGTCACCAGATAAGTTTGGTGAAATTGCTGAACTTATTAAGTCCGTTGATTCCATGAAGGTTGAAGAAACCAAACCACGAGGTTCTCTTTCTTCAATAATTCTAACATTCTTTTATTATGAAATTCTCTTTTGGTAAATGTGTGACTCAGCGAACATTGTCAATCATTATCCAGGACAAGGGTCAACCTCCAAAAAAACTGCCTCTGCCAATCCTCCTGCACAGAAACCTGCTGCATATCGCCCTCCACATGCTAAGAATGCAGCTACAGTTCAGGCAGAGGTATTCTCTGACAACTATGGGTATCTCACAATGATGGCTTGAATGAAATGCAACTTTTAAACAAGAAACAAATGGACAAGAAATAGATAAAGATTTTACTTACTAAAAAAGACAATTAGTTGCGAAAGATCAATTTTGGAAGCACTCTTTACTAGACTGTCACTGAAGATCCAGTTGAATTATGGAATCTAAAAGGGGATGAATTTTGCAAAAAAAAAGGGATAGTACAACATCCCTCCAAGTAGACTATTAGTCACAGAATAACACCGCAGAAGAAAATTGGATTTTAAACAATTTGCACCTGTGACTCCTCACCTCACTGTAGCTTGCTTACCTTCTCAATGATCTTCAATATAATTGCATTACTAGGGTTACATTCCTCTAATTTTATTTGCTTAACGTGGTCCTGACTTGTCTTAATGATATTGTAATGACAGTTGTTTGGAGGGAGTAGTGCAGGGTGAGTGCCCTTTATCATAATTTTTTCCTATATCTATACAGATTTTTTTTTTTTTTTTGTATTTTCTAATGCTTTGGAGTATGTCATGTGAATATAGAGAAATGAGCAAGAATGCGCTCAGAAACAAGAAGAAGAGGGAGAAACAAAAGGAGAAAAAAGCGACTGAGGCAGCTGCTGCAGCAGATGCTACATGATCAAGTGCAGTTTTACCCTAATAGCACTTAAAACTGTTTAAACCTGGATACCCTGCAGTCACCAGTCTTGAGCTGTAATATTCATTTGTCCTGTATGATTTTGGGCTTTGCCTTACCTCTCATTTCCTTCTGTTTTTTTTTTTTTCTCAAGAGGATACTGGAGAAAGGGGGGTGTGGGTTGAATAAAAATTTTGAGCCGAACAGAATATTTATGCACATAGAAGCATGTGTTCTATCTTTTCTTTTGTGTATTAACCTATCGCAGTAGCTTGGTTACAGCCATACCAATAAAAAGGTTTCTTGTGCTACTGCCTTTTTTACCTCTTCATCCTGGTGGAAGACTACACCAAAGAAATACGATCACTATGTTTGATAGCAGGAAAAGAGGAAAGAGTAGCAGTCTGCTTCTTTCTTTTTCTTTTTCCGCATGTTAAGAGAAAAATAGAAGAAAGGAAATAAAATGAATAGATTTATATACCTATTTTGCTAAATCTAATTTTTATATATTGAGAGAAAAATATTTCTTTTTCTTTTCTCTTCGCTTATTTTTCCCTATTTTCCGTACAATTCATGTCAACTAAGATTATCCCTTGTCTGATGACTGATGGAATTTATATCTCCAAGAAAATTGATTTTTACAACTCATGTTGCAAAGGGCTGTTCAACTTCTGCAGCTGAAACTCAAAATATCACATCCGTCAGAGTCATAACCTTCGAGCTCCACTACCTGAAGAGAAGATTTCACCCATCGTTGTCAAAATTTTGCGGAGCTGCAAATTGTGGCCTCCTGATTCTTAGAATTCAACCCTCTCAAAAGTTTTCTGGTTTGTGATGATTCTCCGCACAAATCAGTTTTTGACATTTTTCCGAGTGAGTGGCCATGGTTGCCTAACTAGGAGCACCTCATCCAATGAAACAGAAACAAACAGGCAAACCAAAAATTGCATTCGGAATTTCTCTGCTGCATGGCTTCTCAGTTTCTGCTGGCCACATAATTAACCAGCTAGTTGGATTCAAGCAACCCTTTGAAGTTAACTAGAATATGACCCGTGTGCAACACACGGGACCTCTTTGCACCCCATCCCTTTGCTTCAACATCTTTTCTCTTTTCCTCTATCTGCCCTCCGCTTGGTTGACTCGGACCTCTTTGCACCCCTCTCTTTCTTTCTCTTTGCTTCAACAGCTTGTTTCTTTCACCCTCTCCCCTCCACGTGGTTAACTCTGGAAGCCCCATTGGGGCTTCTTTTTAAATATGTTACAGATTTTTCTTTCTCAACAAAGCACCTCGTCAATTCGAAACGAAATTGAGTTCCTCACCGCCTCTTCGTCAGCAAATGCCAATAGTTCTATTAAGTCCACCAATAAGAAGATTCATCGGCACCTTCAAGGTGTCCTCGTAAATTACTATTATTATTATTATTATTCTTTTCTTGTGCACAGTGTCAACTTAATTATTGGCTCTTTCCCAACACGACAAATAACTGGCGTCGTTTTCATTCAAACATGACATCTTCTCATGGCATAGGAGTCAGATAAGTCACCGCACCTGTGCTTGCATCACAGATCTTTAGGAGGCTTTGAGGCCCCACCAACAAATATTGAGAAAGTGAAGAATTGCCAATTGGCTTTTTTGATGGGTACCCAACTATCCTCTCGTTGCCAAACTCAACATCATTGATGCATCCGATCCACTGCATTATTTATGAGATCTCACAAAATTTTAATTATTAATTTTTCTAGTGTCCCTAACTTCTCGACCAACCGATCCAATAATAGAGGTGATAATTCTCTGTTGTCTGCCTCTAATAATTTAATAAAAACCAATATATATAAAATATAAATGTAGTACTATTATTTAGGAACCACATACATAAACGATATGCAATCCAATTTTGGGTTTATTGACTTTAATGTAATTACCTAACGTTTCTTCACGTCTTTGATTACATGATAATTTTGTTTATGGAAAGTATATTATGAAGAAAAGTATAAAATAAAGCTTGCTAATTTTCCATTAACTTAGTGAAATCTAAAGGATTATTTGTCCAAGTCGTTCACAACTTCCAACGTAAGAACCAATACCTGGTTTTGATTACCCATAATTTCACATATTCTTTTACTTGTTTAAATGCTGAATTAAAAGCTTACTATGCATTGAATCAGGAATTAGCAATGAATATTTAGTAAATTTAGTATCAGTTACACATCCATTGAACTAGCTCTCAGGTGAAGAGTAACGACATTAACATCAAAGAAAGTTTTCAAAGAAGCAGGATTCCAAGGTTCAAACTTTTGAGTTTTCAAAGAAGCAGGGTTCCAAGGTTCAAACTTTTGGTCTGACAACTATGATTTATAGGCAAGGCCGGGCTTGTCTAGCTTGTTTTGTTTGGTAGAGAATTAAAGAAAATTGGAACACTGAGAAGGTTCAAACTTGTCTCACTCGTTTAGGGTTAGTTTAAGACTATGACAGGTTTTAGGTAATGAAATGATATAATTCAAAGCATCGTATCAAAATATCTTCTTCTTCATATTCCCTGGAAAGCTTTGGTTATGATTAATTATCATATTATATTATATTAATTCAGGATTCATTAATCATGGATTAGCAGAACAATGAAAAGAAGGCTCAGATTATTATAAAATGGTACTCCTACTGTTTATTACTAGCAAATTCTTGATTCCTACAAGAGCAATCAAGAAACAATATTACATCATCAAATCTATTTCGTATGCGAAGGAGCGAGGAACAACAGATTTTTTCTTTCCATCCAAGAAAAAAAAACTTCCCCTTAGGACACACCGATAGCCCCAGCGGCAGATAACATTTTCGAACTAACCTCTTCATCAATCCATTGAATTTTTAGCGGGTTAGCCTTCTAGTAAAACTACTATTTTAGTTCTTCTTCAAGAGCATGGCTCTGAGCTCGGCCACGTCGATCTCCTTGGCGGTGTTCTCAGGTCTATAGAATCCGGTAACTGGGTCAGGAACCCATGAAACCTTCTCTTTAGCTCCTGCCATCTCTTCCCCTGTTTTCTTCACCACCGCCGCGTTCCTTGCTGCTCCACCGGACACAACTCCTTGTGATGCCGCCGCATATCCTCGTCTACACAAAACAAAACAAAAACAACATTAAATCTTTATTCCTTTTCTTTATCTCAGCAAACAAAAGAAAAAAGAGAAAAACAAAGAAATAGAGCCATGACGATGAAAGAACTTCTGGGTACCTAGAGATAGCGTTAGAGATTCCATCGGTAACGAAAGTAGAGATAAGCTTAGCGTTTGAGAAAGAGCGAGCCATTTCTTTCTTTTCTTCTTTGAATTCAAACTTTGGATTGAGAAAAACTTGAACGCTACTGCAGAGAGCCTTTCGTTTTTTTTCTCTCTTCTTGAAAGAAAAAGAAACCTTCCGCAGCAGCGAAGAAGAAACCTCTCTCTCTCTTCCTCTCTAGAAAAGCCTTTATGAAGATGGGTTCCAAAGTGGGACTCTCGTTGGGTTTATATAGAAATGAAAAAAATGTTGCGGAACGCGTGAGAGGCGAGAGAAAACAATAGCGTCCACTAAAGTTTAAACAGACCCCGTCAACACACGCGTAACGGACCTCTCTTTTTCTGCCACCTGGAAGTTTTAATCTAGAACCTTTTTTAACTTTTTTGTTAATGTTAAGTTGATAATCAAATTAATAAACGAGAAATACGACATTAGCCCTATATTGACCGTTAGTTTGCCAAGGGTCAAATTTTACGGCGTGGCGATCAAATATCGGACGGTTGAGAGACAGTGTATGATTTTGAGTGCGGACTTTTTCTTTCAAATCAACATCAAAGCACGTGAAAAGGCCGGCCTTTCATGGGTTCAACGAGGAAGGGTCGCCGTGAGTGCGGGACGTCGACGAAAATGTAGCCGTTGATGTGGGATGGGTGTGACATCATATCGTCCACGTGTAGAAGATCCATAGTTGGTAATAGGCGGCGGAGTTTCCTTGATTCTTGTTCTGGAAATGGCCCTTCGAAGAGTCCTCCAAGGGTCCCTACCAAGTCAAGGGTCAATCCCCCTCCAATTTCCAATTTTAGAGTTTTTGTTTTGTCATTTTAATTTTTGATTATCAACCAAACCAGAAAATAAATTATGTTCTCATTCTTTTCTCGTTAAAGTATAAATACCTTTATCGTGGGAACCGCCTTAGATAATGGTCACAGGCTGGAGTGTCCCGCTTTCGGCATACAGATTTCGGGTGATGTTCATGGAATCCCTTCAGCCTTTCGCCCCTTTCTGCTCAATTTCCCGTGATGGCTTTCGTCTTTTGCTCTCCGCCTCTAAATTTATTATTCAGGATTTAATAATTTGTTGTTTCAACATTTTAAGTGGCCATCATTTCACTGAGCTTTTCCCCCTTTCTTTTTAATTTCTTTTGGTTTTGAATAATTAATTTATGTTTTTTTTAACATTAAGTTATTATAAATATAGTGATCGATTATGATTTTGTAAGTAAATTATTTTCGTTAAAATGTTAACTAATAAACTTATAAATCTTTATTAAGATGTCATTTTAAAATATATTTATGCATATGTGATGTAAGAAATAGTTGATTTTAATTTATATAATTGAAAAAAGATATTACTAGTACTTTGAAAAAAAATATTCACAAATACTTAAGCTTACTTTCAAAGGTAATTAGTAAGTTTGGCATCTTCAACATTATAACCACATGGTCCACATCCATAAAATTTGTCATTATTAAATGAAAAAAAAAAGGACGTGATCTCCGTGAACTACACTTTTTTTATTATTACTTTCTGCTAAAGGTAAACTACACCTTTTTTTAAGTGAAGGGTTTTGATTTTTTTTTAATAAACGAATAAAAAGAAAAAAAATTCATATATAAATATGACAAAAGTGAAAATTTTAAAAATTAATGAATGTTGATAAGCAATTTTTAAGATTTCGATGGCTGCATTCGGAAGGGGAACCGTTCTCATTACACAGAAGAAATAATATAGGAAAATAACGAAAGCTGTTGAAAAGAAACAAAAGTAAGAAAATATCGTCCATGGCACTGGTTTCGGAGCTGCGGCGACTTGTCAAGTATAATTAAAACAGTGTTATCAGCAGCAGTCAGCACATAGATATTTGGCATGGTCCAGCTAACCGCAAACCTGATCGTTTTATTCGCAAAAAGTTGAGCTCCGCTTTGGCTCGTTGGCTCTTTGCCTTTTGTTTAGGTCAAGCCGTCGTCCGTCCTACTCGGGACATATTAAAATTTTTTTTAAAATGATATCATAATTAAAAATATAAACATATTAAAATTTATATACAATAAATTTTAATATTAAATGAAAAATATAATTTTAATATATTTATTTAATATAATTAAAAATATTTAAAATAATTATAATTATTCATGATAATTTTTTTATATATTTTTAAAATAATGTATGATAATATCAATAAAAACATTCTTAAATATATTTTTTTAATTTATATCATTAAGTAATCATTCGTTTATTCGTCACTCTTTCGATATAAAATTTGAACTTTTAAAAAAAGTGAAAAACATAACTAATAATTAAAAAGATAAAACGTCATTGCAAGTTAAAAATAATTTAAATCTTGATTTTTTTAATAAAATTTCATATAATATTTAAATATTAATATATAAATTATTTTTAATAAATTTACTTTAATTTGAAATCTTTAATTTCATTCCTTGAAAAGTAATAAAAAATTAATAAATTCATTAATATTGTTAATTACATAAATTTAATAAAATTTTATAAAAATTATATAAAAATAAAAATTTTTACTAAGCAAGTAATGTCACGTGACACGACTCTTCTCAAGATAGGACCGTCCATGGTCCTAATCCCTCCCTCTCTTGCGTTTGCAGGCTTGCAGCTGTTTCCATTCAATCTACAGCCAATAATTAATGAAAGGCTGGCTCCTGGCCGGCGGCAACCCGGCAATTTCTGGATTTTTTTAATAATATTTGCTTAAAATTAGGGAATATTTGCAATATAGAAAAGAAAAAGAATGGGTCAATTTTTCCATATAAAATTGATATATCAAACAACATATCACCTTGTTGCATCAAAAGGTTTCAAATTATGGAGTAAATCATCGTCTAATGAACTTTCGTTTCTCTCATTGGCCATGATAGGCGTGCCTAAATGTCATTGAGGTATTAGCATTGAAAAAAGGTTGGTCAAGCTATCTATAACTTTCCCTCATCTCAAAACGTCAACGGCCCCTTGCACCCAAATATTAAAATGAACAAAGAACAAAGTCAACCAA
Source organism: Theobroma cacao (assembly GCF_000208745.1). Taxonomy (NCBI): domain Eukaryota; kingdom Viridiplantae; phylum Streptophyta; class Magnoliopsida; order Malvales; family Malvaceae; genus Theobroma; species Theobroma cacao. Next base: position 31,334,359 of record NC_030850.1, on the reverse strand, counting down.
CACAAAACGGAAGAGCAAGGGGGCCCCGTTAGACATGGCAAAATTCACCTCGCGAAGGAAGAAGAATACTTTTCCCATGACAAGTTGAGGTTGGTAGCAATAGCAGGGTCACCCACCGAAAATACAAACCAAGGGGGTCCTTTTGCAGATGCAATTGCCTTGCCGAGAAAAAAATACAAGTACTTTCTATGACAAGTTGATGAAATTGGAAGGCACGGTTATCCACTTGTTCATCCTTATCCTGAAAAAAGGGGAAGGTAACGTATTACCGTGATCTCATTTCCATTTTAATGCAAGGCCTTATAAACAATACGACTGTGATGCTCACAGGAGACGGGGTCGAAGTCAGATTTTCTTTTTGGATACATCGTGTACCGAGATTCTGTGACCCTAACGTGGGATAGCATTTCCACTATTCTCTGGCATGATTATGTTTGTCTCTTCAATCAAAAGTAGTGGATATCTGAAGAGTACGTTTGGTTTGCGAAATAGATAGAAATAGAATAAAATAATTATTACGTAGAAATAAAATGAAGTGATAATAAAATAAAATAAGTATTACGTAGTTTGGTATGATGAATGGAATAAAGTAAGAATAATTGTTGTGATTTATTACAGTGTTTGATTGGTAATAATAACTTTGGAATAAGAAAAGAATAGAAAATAAAAAGATAAAAAGATCTTTTATTATATATATAATTATTTATTTTTTAAATATTAATAATTTATAATCAATTAAAATATTAATAATTTAAATATCAATATTTTAATATAATTTAATTATTAATATTTTAATTAATAAATATTTTATTTATAATTTAATATTATTATGATTAAAATATTAATATTTTTTATTTTTTATTTATACTCATTAAAAATTTAATATAATAATAATTGAATAAATAAAACATTAATAATTTAAAATATTAATATTTTAATATTTTAATATTTTAATCATATTAATATTAATAATATTTAAATTATATATAAAATATTAATATTTTAAATTTTACAAATAATTTTTTCTTTTTTATTCTATTTTTTCTTTTTTCCTTTTTTCTTCTTCATGGGCCGGTAGCCGAAAAGGAGATCGGTGTAATAAAATGCCTATCTGGTGCACCATGTGGCCGGATCTGACCACTATAGTGCCATATCGGCACTTCCCCGCAGCTGGATCTGGTCATGGAGTGCCAGATCCAACCGTGGGATCTGGTCGGGAAGCACCAGATCCGGTGCTTCTCGCGACCAGATCTGGCCGTTGAGTGCCACATCTGGCTGGATCTCCGTTTGAATCTTGTCCGACCATATTCGACAGTGAAATCGCTGTCACCGTCGATGCAGTCGTTGTCGCCGCCATCAACGTCATCTTCGGTGTTGAGTGCCACTTAGAGATAGAATGAGAGAAGAAAGAACGTGAGAAGAGAGAAAAATAAGAAGGAATAATGACAATAAAAAAAATATTTATAGGTCTAGGGTTGTAATATTTTTAAATTATAATAGGTATTTTAGTTTTATCATATTTTAAAACTATTTTCTCAGTCATGGAATAGCAAAACCCATGAGAAAACTCGAGTATGGTTATGCTTGAGTTTTACCCTATTTTAAAAAATAGCTATTATTAGATAATAGTTACTCTTTGTACCAAAGCTGTACCAAACGGAGGTAAGCTATTCCCTTGGGAATAGATAGGGAATAGCTTATACCAAACTTTTGTAATTAAGTAATATAAAATGGACGTACCTCTCATCATTTTATTATTTTTTATTTAAGAAAAAATTTTAAAATTTATGTGCCAATAGTTAACTAACAACATCTTTGGTTCTTATTACCTAACTATTTCTGCATTTGATTAATGGGAATGATTATTATGAAAAATGACCATTTTTTGATTGGTAATAGCTATTCCACATTTGAGGGAATAGATAAAAAATCTTATGATACAAAATTACTTTTTATCAAATTTGGAAATTATTTTCTTATATAAGATGTAATTTGTATATTTTCACATTTTCTTTCTCTCTCTATACACCTCCCTCTCTCCTCTCTCTAAATTAAACTAATATTTTAATATAAATTATGAAAATTAATATTTTAAAATTACAAATTAAATTAAAATTTTAATTTTAATTTTTTAATATTTTAAAAATAAAGAATAATATAAAATAATGGTATTCATATTTAATTATAAATTATTAATATTTTAAATGAAATATAAATTATTAACATTCTAAAAATAAAATAAAATAAAAATAAATAACTATATTAAAATTTTAAATAATAATTTAATAGTAATTTTAATAAATGATTAAAAATAAATATTTTATATTAAAAATCAAATATTATAACAAATGACATTTTTATCTTTTTATCATCTATTCGTTTACTATTCAAAAGTTATTTTCACCAACTAAATGTTGAAATAAGTCATAATAGTCATTTTTATCTTATTTCATTTTACAAATTAAATTATATAATAATTATTATTTTATTTTATTTTCATAAAATAATTATTTTATTTTTTTTATTCCATTTCATGAATCAAACGCATTTTAATTATTCGAATACAACAGTTCATTTTTCTTAAGCGGTGGACGATATCCTTATTTCAGTTTGGGTCCTAAATACTATACGAAAAACCGGCTTGAAACTTATGGACTTGCCTTGGACCTAGCCAACCCTTTTACTTTTTGGGCCCAAGTTACAAAACTTTGGCCCATAAATTTAGCCTGCATCCAGAACAAATAACGAGCCCAGCCCAATATTGGGTTCAACCTTTCCAACTTTCCCTATCGACTGTTCTGCAAGCGATTAGGGCATTTATCCGGAAAAGCCCCGAATTAAACCCCGTTTTGCTCTTGGCCAAAAAAATATAAATATTTTGCTCGTCTCACTCACTGCTCTTTGCTTTTGATTAGAGCCAGAGCTAGGGGAAAAAATGGCGGAAATTAGTCAGGGCGAAGAAGTTCCTCCGAATATGACTTTATACATCAACAATCTCAACGAGAAGATCAAAATTGACCGTACTTATTTAAACTCTCCAAACAAGAAAAAAGAAAAAGGCTTACATTGGTTTTTTTTTTATTGATTTTTTTTCTTTTGAATGATGTGTGCAGAGTTGAAGAAATCATTGCACGCTGTGTTTTCACAATTTGGGAAGATACTGGATGTGTTAGCATTCAAGACGCTGAAACACAAAGGTCAAGCTTGGGTTATTTTCGAGGGTGTTAACTCCGCTACCAATGCTCTTAGGCGAATGCAGGGATTCCCCTTTTACGACAAGGAAATGGTATTTGTATTTTAAAAACTTTTGTATTTCTTTGCCTATGATTCGATAAATTTCAGTAATTTGAGTGTTTTTGTTTTTTGGGCTTATGTTCGTGTCTTTGTTTAGGTTGTTTTCTGTTTATTTTTTAACCAATATTTGTTGACTAGCCTTTTATTTTGGAGAACAATGGCTAAATTTTATAGAGTACCGTCATTAGTGGAGAATGCAACAATTGACTAAAGTTTCTTTTAATATGTCAAAATTGCATTTTTTTTCAGAAGAATTGTAAGGATATTCTGGAGATTGAGGTGGATTATTTTTATAAACAGTGTTCTATACTGCCACAAAGCATCATAAGTGTTGCTACTATTAAATAATGAAAATAATGTTTAATAATTTGCAGAGAATACAATACGCAAAGACTAAATCAGATATAATAGCAAAAGCAGATGGTACTTTTGTTCCCCGAGAGAAGCGAAAGAGGCATGAGGACAAGGGTACATTCCTCTGTCTCCCTCATCTTAGTTGAAGCTAATAGTTGAGCAAGTAATATTATTATTGTTGTTCTTGTATGCCATTTTTCTATATTTGTACATGCAATCAATATTTCTACTATTGTTGTTAGTAACATGTTTTTTCCTCTATTATTAATTGGATTTATGAGTCTTTTTGGACCCTTCTTCAAACATTGCATCACAGCCTATTGAGATATTACAAATCAATGTATTGACCATTGATTTATAATCATGGGATGCACCTTTAGATGCCTTATAAATTGTCTTAATTTCGAGGTAAATCTCATCCCTTCGGCTTTGTTCCTCTTCTCACTGTTATTTCCTTTTGCCCCACCATTGATCTGTTTAGATGTTCTCTGTCATTAGTTGGGTCCTCATCGTCACCATAAACTCATTTATTCAGTAGAAAGTACCTTTGGGTACATATAGGTGTGGTGGGGAAGTAAAACTCAGGATGGTTATGTTTTAGTGGTAAATGTTCTTTAACACTAAGCATGTGTATTGTTTCTTCTTTCTTTGACTTGTTGGTTTTTCTGACCTATCTGGCATACAATTTTATCTCTTTTGTAATTCTCTTTCTTTTTCTTCTCTTGAGGGATTTTATATTTGTTTAAATGTAGGAGGGAAAAAACGAAAAGAGCAACTTGATCCTAATCAAGCAGCAGCAGGTTTGAATCCAGCTTATCCGGGTGCTTATGGTGCAACACCTCCTGTAAGTGATGTAAAATATAGTATCTTAGTATGTGATTGTTCACGTCTTTGCTTTCTCTATGGAATCTGGTTGAAGTTAACCCTGCTTAATCTTGCAACTGTATCCTCAGTACAGATTGCTCAGAAGGCTATATTTTTCAGGCTTTGGCCGCATATATAACTTATGAACTGCTGAAATCCAGTTGGTGTAAACCTCATGCTGGTCAAAAGAGTTGGAGAGAGCATTTTTTATTAAATCTATATTGAATTTGTACTGCTTTGTGGTGTTGAAGAACTAGTTGTATATTTATTTTCTCTCAGGAAATTTGGATGCTAATTGAACTTGACCATTCATTATCATGCTACCTCTATGAGACTTGTGGTGGCCAAATTTATCAATGGTCAAGATTGGATACTTTAGAATTGTAAATGAAGAAACATTGTCCTTTGTTTGAGGGTCTTGTTGTTTATTTAGTTGAAATTAATATTTAATTACATCCTCTTGTCAAGAAGACAAAAAAGGTTAAAAATGTAGATGATCCTCATCATTTGCTTCCTTTCCTCCAAATGCTGCAGCTATCGCAAATACCCTATCTGGGCGCTAGACCAATTGTTCCAGAAGCTCCAGCACCACCAAATAACATTCTGTTTGTTCAGAATCTTCCTCATGATACAACCACGATGATGCTGCAAATGCTGTTCAACCAATACCCTGGTTTAAAGGACGTTAGGATGGTGGAAACAAAACCAGGTATAGCCTTTGTGGAGTATGAAAACGAGATGCAATCAACAGTGGCAATGCAGGCACTACAAGGTTTCAAGATACAGCAAAACCAGATGTTGATTACTTATGCAAAGAAGTAGATGGGAAGACCGAAAATGTCCAAGTCCTTTTTGTTGCTATCGACTTGAGAAAAAGGCCTTGTTTATGGATGGTCAATTAGATGCCCTCAAATCTAATAGCTATTTTGTGATATATTCTCTTGAACTAGAGCTTCAGAAGTGTTATTGTAGATTGTAGTCCAGATTTGTACCTTGTGCTACAATTTTTCCTTTTGTACTTTGTCTTTTTTTGAAAAAATTAGTTGATTTATGCTTACCTGCTTATTGCTTTGTGCTAATATGAGTAGAAACATTGAGGATGCTATTTGGTTTTAAAATTTTATGCCAAAGCAGATGCGTCAACTTCAGTGCTGTAGTTGCAGCAGCCCATGTATACTTTTGTCATGGTTCCCAATCAGAGAACTGAAGCTGCATTTGGGATTTTACTATTGCAACATTCTAATGAAATGTGATTGTTGGGATGTTAATATTTTAACGTTTGGTATATAATAAAAAAGTGTTGATAAAAATTTTGAAAAGTCTACCTTGCAGCTTTGGGTTCGGAAATATTTTATTAGGAATATGGTATTAATTTATAGAATTATTTGTGTATGAAAATTTATAGTTTAATACACTTACATTCTTTCTAATGTAAAATTTTAAGTTTTCAAACTTTACTTTTAAAATAATAAATAATAACATTGTACTTTAGTATTAATCATTTAAATTTTGAACTATGTGAAATTATTAAAAAATTTTTTGTAATAATGTCTAAAACTATTAAAACTAATTATTTTGAATTAATTACTGTCAATTACGTGGAACCATAATGTTACCTACTTTTTTATGGTTTATTTTATTTGCCCCTGAATGCAACTTCCCTGTTTGTAAGTTTGTTGAATTAATGCAAAAATTTCAACACAAAAGAATTATTAAAAACATTATCCAAAGAGTTGTCTGATTTTTTTGCTCATTTTTTACAACATTAATCTTGACTTTGTCACCAAATTTCATTGGCTAATGACTTTTTATTTTTGAAATAAATAACAAATGCTTTTAGTAATATTATTAGTATGTAAATAGTTATTCTTTTTCTATTTTATTCCCTTTGAATGACTATTCTATTCTTTCCAGTTAACCAAGCATGCTACTACAAGTATATATATATCAATGGTGTAGATGCTTGATCTTGACAAACTTATTATTTCCTTAAAACTTGTCTTATAGAATGAAAACAAGCATAAAACAGTTATACCTGTGAACAACAGTAACCTGAAACAAGTGATAAGGTTTACAGATTAATTTCACCGGTGGGATGTTTTAGAAAGTCAGATATGGAGTTAGTTAAAAGGTGGTGTGAAATGTGATGCCCACCTATTAAAATCCAATCTCAATACCCAACGGGACCTGAATTCATGGTTATTAAATAAGCATCAATTACCACTTGTTATTGCCCATCATCATTCACTTCAAACTTTGCAGAAAGACTAAATTAGTACATTGATGGGTTGAATTAATTGTGCTTTCTGCAGTTTAGCAAGCAGCGAGTAAAAATACCGCCACTGCTGAGCAACAAGATGACTGGAAGTAAAGCAAGACCCTAACTCAAACTAATCTCAAGCAAAATAACCTTAGAGGTCACTACGTCCTTACTGCTAGTCAACTATACTCTCTCTAGTTCAGTGTTGTGTTTGTCCAGTTGGTCTGTCAAATCCTTACGCCATCCCTGGATCAGTCTCTCTTGATTGTTGATGATCTCAGACTTTACCTTCAATTCTTCTTCCATTGTCGCAATTTCCTATTAGTACAAGAAACACATCAAATAAGGGTTCTTTGGATTGGAGTTGGGTAAGCATATAAACAGCATCTATGGTAAAAGTTGGATGGATTTACTTTTCTGAGCATTTCAGCCCTGGTTGGCTGATCCTCACGCTGCAGGCCAATGAAGTATAACTGTAGCTTCTTGGCAGCCTCCATGAAGTCTCTAGCATGTCTCTCTACATCAACTACAGTATATTGCAAATATAAACACCATTCAGCACATACGAATTCGATCCAAAAAGGTTAAAATTACTTAATTTTGAGGTTAACTTAAGCTAGGGATAGTAATTTGAATGTCAAGCGCATATTAATTTGTAACTTGAGGAATGTGGAAACAAGCATCTGAAATTTAGTAACTTTGAAGCTTCAATTTAGGCAGTAATGAATGCATTAAGTCATCTACCAAAAAAAGAGTAAACTAGAAAGGAATTCAACAGTGAAAAAGAAAAAGTGCACGCGACTGCAATTGCCCCTACTCCCTTCAAATTGCCTTTATCTTCTTTATCACTATAAAAAGAAAACTACAACTCGAGACTTATGGTCATCTGTATTTCATTTTTCATTAATTAATTAATTTGTGTTTAAGGATTTATCGATCACAAGGGCGCTGTTCAAGCGTCCCCATTGTTTATCTTAGATTCCAGAACTAAGTATCTAACTATAGGCAACGCTTTGGAAAGAAAATGGAAATGGTTACTGACTCTGATGAGAAGGGTGGGGAGAACGGTCGATAGCCTGAAGCTCTCTGGCCGGCAAGCATGGCAACAAAGCCGTCTCCAGCGCCACCACCCACGAAATCATGTCTTCTCTCGAACTCTGGGCCGACTGAATCTGCGGATCCAACTGAAGCTCTCGCCTTTCACTACTCATGCCTGCTTCACAAATTTCACTCTCCCCTCAGCAACAACCAATTCAAGGGTTTTAACTTTTTCCTTCCTTCCTTTCTCTTTTTGTTCTTGTGGGTGTACAGACAAAGGGTTCAACCTTTTCAATTTTCCTGGATCTGCAATTCTCAACGGGCTTTCCCTTGTGAACCCAGGGGATTCGGCCCGATATCTACTTAGGGTGCTTGACACTGTTTATTCATTTATTATTCTAAACGTAAGCGACGACGTAGGGAGCATGGATTTTTTCAAATTTTGGGTTAGTCAAAAAACTTCCACGAGACGCCCCAGTATCGTGCTCGGAAATCTGCTACTAAAACGACAGAGTTTTGAACCACAATTTCCATCCTATAAAATGGTAACCCTCCATTTCTTCCGACAATCTGAAAAACCGAGTTCTCCCTCTCTCTCTCTCTGCTTATAAAGAAGCAAAAATATGGCAAGTAAGCTCAAAGTAGACCAGCTCCGAATCGAGCTCGCCAAGCGTGGGCTTGACACCAACGGAACCAAGCCCTTTCTGGTCGCCCAATCTCTCTTTCTATTCACTTGTCTGCCCGTTACTTTACAACACTTCAATAGCACATTTCTTACTTTTTCCTTAATTTTGAGTTGTTAACAGGTGCAGAGACTGGAGGAAGCTTTGCTTAAAGAGAAGAAGAAAGAAGAGGAAAATAAAGAAAATGATGCTAATAATGCAATTGAAAATAACAAGAAAAGAAGAGGGAGCGAGTCTAATCATAATAATAATGATGATGAAGATTCAAAAAAAATCAAGGCCGTTGAGGAGTTTCGGGAAATGAATGTTAAGCAATTACGGGAGCAAGCTACTCTTCGAGGTCTCTCCACTGTTGGGACCAGAAAAGAACTTATTGAGAGGCTTTGCGAAGATGCAGAGAAAAATTCTCTTGACGGTAACAATTAGTATTTTTAATTTTGTTCGTTAGTTCCATTAATAAAAGAATAAAGCAAGTTTGTTTTTTGTTTTGTGTTGACAGAGGTATTTAAAGAAGAAGAAGAAAAAGAGAAAGACAGTGGCAAGGAGGAGAAAATTGTTACGGCGACAAAGAAGGGTGCGGCAGTTCTTGACCAAGGGATTCCAGATCATATAAAGGCTCATTATCATGTTTTACAACAGGCTAGTCTTGCAGTTTAGATTCCGTTTTCGAGCCTGTCAGTTTGGAAATATTTTGCCTGCCTGGTTTTATTTTATTTTATTTTTGAAAAAAAGAATTTATTTTAATTTCTATGATGCAGGGTGATAATATCTATGATGCCATGTTAAATCAGACGAATGTTGGGCATAACAATAACAAGTTCTATGTGATCCAACTTCTAGGTTATTTCTCAATTCTCATTTCTCAGTTATTATAATGCTGTTACACATGTTGTTGCAGTACTAATTTTCAAATTTATTGCTTTAAGCATCTTTTGATGACATTATAGATTATAATTTAATAATTAGTCAGAAAGAAAGAGAATACTAAGAGGGCTTAGGCTCATCTAAAATCTATAGCGACATCTTCATGTTTTTGGTTGGGGGTGTTGGGGTCTGTGTGGTGGTGGTGTGTGCTAGTTTTTCTAAGATCATGATTTCCTTATTAAGTATTTTCTTGCAGAATCTGATGATTGGAAGACATACATGGTATATAATAGATGGGGTAGAGTTGGTGTAAAGGGTCAAACTAAATTACACGGCCCCTTTACATCACAACAAGCTGCAATTGTTGAGTTTGAATCAAAGTTCTTTAACAAGACCAATAACTATTGGTCCAACAGAAAAGACTTTGTCTGTTACCCAAGGTGCTATGCCTGGCTGGAAATGGACTATGATGAAAAAGAAAAAGAATCTGATGTGAGTTGTTTTGACCCACAAATAGATGATTTGCTGGCTCCTGCACCTCCTCCCTCTATCTCCCCCTTCCTAATTTAGCTGAATGCTTAAGAAGCCAGATTTTTGCTTGCCCTAAAATTGTGTTTTAGAAAATGAGGGGAATGGGAGAGGAGGGCATCCTATATCCTACCTTTTATATGGAGTCTTGGATGCCTAATGGAAACTTCTGAATTCTCATTAATTATGTTCAGCTCGAAGAAAAGACAGGCTCTTCCGTTGGTGCTCAATTGCGAGAGACAAAGCTTGAACAACGCATTGCTAAATTTATCTCTCTTATATGCAATATCAGCATGATGAAGCAACAAATGATGGAAATAGGTTAGTTAGCTAATCATTGTTATCTAAAGTATCCAAAAGCATGACGGATGTTTCATTGGATTTTTAAGCCACATTTGTTTCCATTGCTTTTCCGATGCCTTATAAATTCCTCTTGATTTAAATCCTTGTGCTGCTGCTATTATTTCATATAAATGTTTTGGCTGTCTTTCAGGATACAATGCTGACAAGTTGCCACTTGGTAAGCTAAGCAAATCAACAATTTTAAGGGTAATTTTCGAGACATGTACAGACCATTCTCTTTGAAACCTTTTTGTTTAGTTAGAAAGTATAAAAGATTGTGGAAGGAAAAAAGTATTCCACTTTGGTGATTATTTGCTTGCAAGGCATACTTTTTAAACTATTTTAAATACTTGAAGGTCTAGTTTGGTCGTTGAATCATTGTAGGTATAAGTTATATGCTTTGGTGCCACAGCTCTCAGTGCTTTGAATTTAGAAATGACTTCTTTTCCTCTGCCCTTAATTCTACTTTTCGAGTTGAGTGGCCATTTTCCATCCATTATGGTCCCCTACCTCCTGCTGTGCATTGTTCTTGGAATGGTTTCTTAGCATTGATCTTATTATAGGGAATGTCTTGGTTCCACACTGCTTCTGCATGCTTGTCTTTCTAAAGCTTGCATTAACTATCAATATTAGCATGTACTGATATACACGAGTGCCTTTGTTTGATTGTAGAGTTTACCTAAAATAACAAATTAATTAATAATTGGATATGTTCAGGGCTATGATGTCTTGAAAAGAATTGCTGATGTGATTGGCCAATCAAACAGGAGCAAACTTGAGCAATTAAGCTCGTAAGAACCTTTTTAAGCTTTTATTACAGATATATAACAGTAGCTTTATATTCAAAACGGCATGTCATGTCAATTAAAACTTTCTAACGTTTTGAAGAAATGTGGAATTTATATTCTTGATTCTTGGTTAATTTCTTTTTCATTTTAATCACAGGGAATTCTACACTGTGATTCCACATGATTTTGGATTTAAAAAAATGCGTGAGTCTTCTCTTTCTCTGTCTGTCTCTTGCCATACATGATATTACAACTAACATGGAAATATAAACTGTTGCAGGTGATTTTGTCATTGACACGCCTCAAAAGTTGAAAAAGAAGTTGGAAATGGTGATTCATTAAATTTTAGTTTTAAAATATGATTTCTTTCTGCTATCTTGGTAGAAGGGTTCTCTTGTATCTAGCCAGCCTATATATATATATATTTTTAATTACTCTCCTGACAACCTCAGTGAATTCATCCTGCAGCTTTTAATAACATTGACTATTTGTTTATGTGAGCCTTTTACATGTTGGTGCCAATTTTCATAGTTGCTTTCTTTTAGAAGGAGCATTCTCAGTTCCTTTTATGTAATTGAAGGTTGAAGCCCTGGGAGAAATAGAGGTTGCAACGAAATTATTAATGGACGACACTATGATGGAGGTATTCCTTATAAGCTGTGCTGTACCTTTTCTACAACCTTCTCCTCCCTTTAATCTCCTTTCTGGTTTCATCCATTAAATAAGTTGAACAGTAAATTGGTTTTTTAAACAACTAGAAGTGCTTGCATGACTAACAAGGACTGCATAGCGACCATGCTTGTATTTTGCTTGTAAATTTATAAGATGTTTGTCTTTATGTGCATCATATGTGAGTGCCTCAAGAGCAAGGTGAGTTTGCTGTAGAGCTTATTTTGCATTCGTTAGAGCTGTAATTGTATGACCTGTAAAGCATTTGGACTTCTGCTATATTCTTTGTATCTGTTTAAAGTCTACTTTTCAACTGTTCTCATTCTTTCTTCTTAAGCTGACTGCTAAAAATTTATGCATCTTTGATTGTTTTGGTCTATAGTGAGCTTAATTTATGGAAAAGTCAATTTTAGTACCCAAATTTCTTCCTTTCTTACTTCTTTTGCTATATTAATGTGTCCATATATATATATATATATATATATATATATATATATATATATATCTATCTATCTATCTTGAGATGCTTATGCTTTTTTCCTGTTCTTTCTCAATGGGTTATGCATGCACTGCTTTTCTGTTCTAATTTAAGTTTGTGCCGTTGTTGCAGGAAGATCCTTTACATTATCATTACCAGCAGCTTCATTGTGAACTGATTCCACTGGACGATGACTCTGAGGAATTTGCTATGGTATTTGTTAGTCTATGTAGCATTAGAATTTAGAAGTTTTAAACATAAAAACTTAAGCAACTTGAAACTTTTTATTTCTTTTTTTGAGGCCTTCTTTGAATTTTGACAAAAACATGTAATTTACAGATTAGTTTTGCAATTTCCTTACATTTTTAGCCATGCATTTTGGTAGCTAGCCTTCTTACATTTTCTCTATTCATTTTTAATTCCCCTGCTCAGATTGCAAAGTATTCTCGGAACACTCATGCAAAGACACATTCACAGTATACTGTTGATATTGTTCAAATATTCAAGGTGGCAAGAGAAGGTGAAATTGAATGCTTTAAAAAGGTGCCACTCCCATGAATATGTTTTGTATTTAAAATTTAATATTTCCCTGTTGCTTTTCTAAAAAAAAAAAAAAAATTTCCCTGTTAAGTGTAGAATGTCCTTTTACCTAGCTCTTTATGTTGGTCTATCTTAATGGCTTCTTACTTTTTTGAGCAGTTCTCTGCAACCAAAAATAGAATGCTTTTGTGGCATGGTTCCCGGCTTACTAACTGGACTGGCATTCTGTCCCAAGGTCTGTCCTTTTCTCTCTTGTTTCTGAATGTAGTTAAGTATGTATAGATTTGTTGGCAGGATGTGTTTCCTTTTCTCTGCTGTTTCTGGACCTTGGGATTGGCATTCTGTCCCAGGGCCTTTCCTTTTCTCTCTTGTTTATGCATGTAGTCAAGAATGTATGAGTGGGAATGTGAGGTTGTTTGTCAATAACCACTATCTGACCGCACCTTGTTCTTAACATCTGCCAGGTTTGCGCATAGCTCCACCTGAAGCACCTGTAACAGGTTACATGTTTGGAAAGGGGGTTTACTTTGCTGATATGTTCTCCAAAAGTGCAAATTATTGCTACACTAGTTCTTCCTTTACAACTGGGGTGCTGCTTCTATGTGAGGTTGTTTTTAATTCGGTTCAAATGATAATTTGGTAATACAGTGGAACATGGTTCTACCATCAAATGTGTTAATATTGTGTCAACTTTAAGGATTTATAGCAGACATTGCAATCTGAGTATTTCTTTATATCAGACATTGCAAACTGAATATTCTTTGTATCAGTGGTTCAAACTGGTTAATTCTCAATGGACTGAAATTGAAAGGTTCCAATCATTGATCTCACTACTTTGATGTTTTGCATATGAATTTTCTTGGAACTATTGAAATTGACTGCTTGCTAGTCATGTGTGCATGTCTTGGTGCTTCCATATATTATTTTTTTCTTGTCTTTCTTGTGGTTTAGTATTCTTACAAGTAATTAATGATTTACCTCTTAGGTTGCACTGGGTGACATGGCTGAGCTTCTACAAGCTAAAAGTGATGCCGATAAGCTGCCAGATGGGAAGTTGAGGTTTGTAAAATTCTACGTGAACGACTAAGAGCTTATAAGCAACCTGGCAATCTATTTGTTTCCAAACCCACAGCTAGATACAGCGAGGAGTGTTTTCTTGCCACATATGTTTTGAATCTACTGTTTATCTAGTACCATTTGGTGGCAACATATAAATGTTAGTTCTACTCTACTCTCTTTAGCAGCATGTTAATTGATGTGAAGTTAATTTTGTATTGCAGTACAAAAGGTGTTGGTGCAACTGCACCAGATCCCTCTGAAGCCCAGACACTTGATGATGGTGTCATAGTTCCCCTTGGAAAGCCAAAGGAGCAAAACCGTGAGGTATCATGAAGAATTTTTATTCCAGGAAATTAACCATTTAATTTGAAACTGTACTCAAAACTTGTGTTTGCTTTATACATTGGAATTCTTGTTGCAGGGTGCTTTATGGTACAATGAATACATAGTCTACAATGTGGATCAGATTAGGATGCGTTACTTGGTTCAAGTTAATTTCAAATACACCAAGTAGTTATTTACTTGCTCATATTTGTTCTATCACCATTTTGTGCTGCGGTTCTTAAACTTTCTCTTATCTTGTAATTTCATGAAATTATATTTCCTCCTATCTGTCAACCCCTTTTGGATACCAGGCAGGGGATTTGTCCAGCTGTAGTGCTCTAATTTCATACATTTTTAACTTAATGAATCTAATCCCTTCTTTCTTTTAGAAATTTAAATATAGGAGATGTAATTTACGTTCATTACTTCATAGAAAAGAAAACCTGAACCCAAAATTTAATCGCTGGCTTGATCTAATGCTTTTGCCTGCTTTATCTATTCAACTAAGTACCCTCTTGGTGACGGACTTTAATCGATGAAGCCCATGCATTTGTATGGGTAAATATGTAAACACACGTGACGTTCTGAGGAGAAAAATCTGTCTTTGGATCATGGCATGAACAAGAGTCAACTGAAAATCAATCATAGGCTATGATAATATCACGCGTCGGCCAATTTGTTTTCTTGCTGTTCCTGTGTTCTTGAAGGAAAAGTCAAATATATGCATCAAAGCATGGTGGACGTTGGCTTGTTGGAAGTCGGAAGCATGAGTAAGCGTTTGAAAACGTGTGAAGGAAATTTGAGTGTATGACCGAATAAGGCATTTACTACAAAACCACGAAAAAAAAATTGCAGGAGCACGATGCACACGCTAGCATTTATTTCTCTAGATTTTGATGATGACTTCATCGCAGAATCTATGTTCTTCTTCCACATGGCAGAAGCGGTGATTTAAGGGTGACACCACTTCAGTTCAGGTACATATATATATTTAAAAAAAGGCACGTTCAACTCTGCTCTCGATCTTACCATTTTTTTTTTAATACAGAGCTTCTGAGCTCGTGTAAGCCTTTGCGGCTTCCTGTCTTCTGAGACAGGAACTTGACCCTTGAGCTTAACAACACTGTCTGTCTACTAACAGCTGCTGAGTTTAACTTCATTCAGGATTAGTGTTGAAAAAGAATGGGATGGGATGGGATGGATAACAGCTTTTAGGGAAATTTTTCAGAAAGAAATTGTGAAATTAGCTTGGTGTTTACTCGTTCGATTATTATTGTATGGGATCATTATTACAATTCCGAGTTTGATATTTGCACACGTTTGCTCCATCCTTAAAGTTTGCATGATTTGATAATATGGTTCATTTTGCAACCATATTGCTTTGCTTGCATGCATTAAATCCCTATCATCAGGGTGTTAGAAATTCTATCGAGTCGTTTAAGCTATGGAAAAAAGGCCATAAACTTGGCGGGGGTGAAAGCTGGTGCCTACTCTATTAATAGGGAATCATATCAACCTAGGGAGGCCCCCTTCCCTGTTAGGAAACGCCCTTTTCTCTCTCTCTCACATACCCACACTCAAAAGCTTGCACGTTTGCAGCCAACACGGCAACACGCAAAGCCTAGCTGCACTCTTACATTATTCTCCTCTGCCTCTTGCGCCAACAGGTTCTTCCCCAAAGAGAAACTCAATTTAAAAAAAGGAGGGAGGTGGCCTACCCACCAAATGGCCCCATAATCCCAGACATGGTGGTGGGACCCGATGTCATGGCACGAGATTCTTGATCCAAAGGCTAGCAATGGTAGGGAGGGAGGTAAACTTTTTTGATTGCTGGTGGGATAGGTTTTTAGAGTCTTTTCTGCTTGTCAGTCTGTGCCTCGGATCCTGCAAGGGAACAAACACATTGGTGGTGGCATGGGTTTTGTGAAATTAAGGCAGACAGTGCCCGCTTGGTCTTCCTTAGCTATCTCTACTTTGAATTTCTTTGCGTATCACCATGATTGCATGGCATGGCTTTTGCCTTTCTCCTTGCCAGAGATTTTCCTCCACTCCCCTCCCCTCCAGCCCCAATCCCTCAACGCTATCAATTTCACTCATTGCTCCCTCCCTTTCTTATTGGAATTATTACAAATAAAATAAAAAAAGAAGCCTGCTCCGTCCCTCTCCGTTTCTCTCTCTTGCACTTATAAATACTTGACCTTCTTCATTCATCTCTTACACTCACACATCTCTACTCAAACACGTTTTCGAACTCGTTCATGGTTTCAGCTACCGGGTGAGTAGCTCCTTGTTGGAGAAGCAGGGCACGTGCAAAATTGCCAATCCATTTTGGCTTCTCAAATGCCATGTCTCGCGTTCTGCACGTGCTCCCCTTCTCCAACACGGGTTCCTCGCCCTATCTTCTTTATCTCTTTTCTACTACCTCGTTTGCAAGCTCTCTAATGCATGAATAATTTGTAAGTAATGTAGTTGCAGATAATATACATTAATTTCTTCCCATTTTCTCATCATATTCTACTCTCTCTCTCTTTCTTTCTTTTTTCTTCCCTTTCTCTTTATTTTTCCAGTACATATTCGAGCTTATTCACTATGCTAATTAATCCATTGGAAAAAGGTAATTAAGGCGCAATTGCAGGAATATAGTCTCCTCCTCCTCCCCACTTAATAGATAAAGGAAGAGAGATCGGCAACATTGGTGCTCTGGGGTTTTAATTCAGGGGAGGGCTCTGCCCATGATGCATGACGTACACTCCTTTAGATTGCTGCTTTCATATCCAAGTTCAGAAAACTCCATCCACACCTTTTATGGCTGGCGATTCCAACCTAACCTACGCAATTAAACAGGCAGCCCAGTTACCATGCACGATGATCAGCTTTATAATTACAATCTACTTCATGTAACTTTTTCATGTCCTGAGAAAAGTTCATGTAACTTTTCAGCTGATGCTGCCCTGCTGGTTTTGTTACAGTCAATCATACTACAATTATTGATATCTTAATAACCAAACTTTCATGCTTTGCTTTTACAAACAAGCTGATCATGCTCCGTCGCTTAACCAAAATAAGTAGTAGTAGCAGTAAAGGATAAAAATTTATAAGTTAGCTTAAATTTTTAAAATTAAAGTAAAAAAAAAAATCTTAGTGTGTACTAAACTTGTTCAAGAGCCAGGAAACACGAATTATATGACGGCGAAACGGAAGGTGCCTTTGATTTATGAGGTGGCAATAATAATTTTAAAGAGCGTGCCTTGGAAGGAAAATATTGCATATAGCAATGTTAAGATTTGGAAATTTCATTATTAGATGTCACGTACAATTATTATTTCAATTTGAGTTATCAAACGGAATATTTCTCCACATTAAAGTAAAAGTTATATATACTGTTCACAATTTTCAAATGGTTTTATAAAATAGATCATTACATATTTAAAATATAAAACCAAATTCAATTCCATTTAGAGACTTGAATAGTTAAAATGTACTGTCAATTTAAATATAATTAATTTGCTCTGTATGAAAATAAAATTTTGTATTCTGATATAAGAAATCCCATGTTTGCTTGGTGGCCCACTTTTGGATTTTTAGCCCAAATTTTATATCCACCAACTCGTCCTCGTTTAAAGTTTAAACCGACTTAGTTGGGCTTTGAGCCCGTTTCTTGACTAAAGGCCAAGCTTTTCCCTGGTCAGAGACTCAGTTCACCCGCACCGTTTCGAGAAAGGGTCGGGTTTAGCCTCCAAATTCCTAAATCCTAGTAAACCCCTTCGCTCTCACTGAGCAGCCCCAATTTATTTGCGGCCACCACCACCACTACCACAAGCTCTGCTTAGCGATGGCAGAAAAGAAGCGGAAAGAGAGGGCCGGAGGCGGCGAATCCAGAACGAACAAAAAGTTCAAAAAGCATTCAAACTCCAAAGGCCTAACCAAGAAAAGCAAGGATAAATCCAATATGAGAAGGAAGAGAACAGGTCCTCGCTTGCCTTCTGCGCTGCGAACGGAGCTCGACCGCCTGAACGCTAGAATTTCAGCCAACAGCGATGACGAGATCAATTCGGATGTGGAAAAGGATGTTTATGAGTACGAGGAAGAAGTGCCCCAAGAAGAGTCCCGGAAGAACCGCCGCTTCGACCCTGTCGAGAACTATGAATACGAGCTTCCTGAGGATTTTGAGGTTCGCTTCTCACTTTTTAGCTCGTTAAGTGAATTTTCTTTCATTTTTTTTCATAATAAATTTCTAATGTTCTAGAGTTTATTATATGTTCTTAATTTGAAAACACTTTGTAATTCTGAACTTTAGGGTTTTTGTATTCTATCATTTGCTCAATTTTCGAATTTTATTATTATTATTTTTTAAAATATAGATCTTCTAAATGAAGCTATATTGATTGAAGCTTGAAGTGAAATTGAGTTTGAATCATGTTAAGGAGCTATAGTTTAATTTGAATATCAAGCTGCTAATTGTTGCTTGGGGCAATAACTCTGCAATGATTTCCACGATTTGATGAAATTATGAGCAATGGCATATATGATTCTGTGGTCTCTAGGAAGTATTTCGATAAATTTAGTGGTTATCGCACATCTCACAGTCTTCTTCTTATTATTTCTAGGATATCATCGTATCTTGCATCCTAAATTCTAGTTCCTTATGTTTGTTAATACTTTAATTTTCTCATGTAGGATGAAAATGTGTCATCGGATGATGATGATGATGACAATGACGACGACTTTGATGTTGGTGGAAATGAGGGGAATCTGATTGAAGATCTTGATGATAGTGATGGGGTTGAAGAGGAAGATGATGGAAGGCACTTGAGGATGTTGCAAGGAATCACTGGAATGTCAAATGATGCCTTTGAAGGTAAGACTTTGTGGAATATACATTGTCGAATAAGTATGAGGTTCACTGATAAACCAAGTTCATTGACTTATGTGTGCTTTTTAATGGTTGTAGGGCTCTAACAGACAGAATAAGCATCTTGGTCATCTTATTAATTAATTATCCTATCTTTTCTTGGTATCTCTATATAAGTTTCTAACAACTTTGTTGTTTGAGAAGTTGAATTAAATGTCCTCAACAATATGGCTGATATCTGTCTGACACAGGACTTAGCACCTGTGTTTTATGTGAAAATTCTTGTCTACTCGACATAGTCATCAATCTGAAACTTATATTTGTTTATAACAGTTCTTACATACATGTGATATTTCACATGAATTGCAATGGGTAAACATGCCATCCTTAATTGAAAAATGAGAAAATTTTTTGGATCTATTCATGTGGGCATTGGAAAGTTACCTTATACTATTAAGTTGATATGTTTGGTCTCAAATTTTTGACAATGTAGGCAAGAAAAAGAAAAATAATGTGGTTATATCTGAGGCACATCCTGAGTCAGAATACAATCCTACTCGTGATGTTCTGGAGGGTGATGGCCACATTACAGTTCAAGATCTTTTGGAGCCTATTCAAGGAAAACCTGGATATAGCAAACTTAGAAAAAGAGTGCAATACATGGACAGAAAGTCAACATCTATTCAAGCTCCGCTTCCAAAGGCAGATAGAGAGAAGTTGGAGAGGATGGCAGTGTATGAACATTCAAAGAAAGATATTACTAAGTGGGAACACTTGGTCAAAAGGAATAGAGAAGCTCCTACTATTTTTTTTGGTGAAGATGTAGACTTGGGGTTTTCAACTGTAGGGGCAATAGCTTCTGAATTTGAGCCTAGAACTGAGTTTGAGAAGAAAATTGCTTCTTTGGTTTATGATGACAAAGTTATTGAAGCTCACAAAGCAGATGGTTCCAAGCTTCTGGAACTAAATAAGGTATGGGCATTTTTGACTGACCTTGTTGACTAAACCTGGCATTTGTTATTTTTATAGGTTTGCAAGATGCCTGCCTCTCCTTCTGGTCATAAACTTTCTATAGCCAAACAAACTATTTCTTCTTGCTAAGTAAATTTTCCCTTATATTTGTGATGATTTTCAGTTTGATCTTTTGATTAAAACATATTGAATACACTAAATTACTGCATTTCTGGACAAGACATAGTTAAATTAGTTTACAACCATTGTCAGATTTTTGAAGATTCTAAGATATAGTCCAGTGCAATTACACATCATTGATCCAACTGAATTAATATGACCATTTAATGTTTGATTGCCGTTATTAAGTTTTATTTTTCGGTGGAATTTGGACTCAACTTTTTTTCCTTTCAGATGTTAGCATGTTTTTATGCTTTATAGAATTTTCAGAAATATGTGTTGCCATCAGGGTTTTTCTATCAGAGAGCTTATAGGTTTTGGCTCTGACAAGTTTGGACTATAATGTTGAAGAAGTCTTGAAATCAACTGATATCATAATTTTCTATATGCATGAAAGGAATTTGTCATATGAGGAGCAAACATTAATATAGGTTGCATTTTGATTTTGCATATTTTTATTTTATAGCTTGTCATTCTCTAACTTTTTCTATTGATATATAAATAAAATCAACGGGATCTTTTAATATGTTATGCTTCTGCAATGGTCTCTGTTCAATTGCAGATAATATTATGTGCAACTGTTGGTCTGTCATTGCTTAAAATTCAGTTGTTAAGATCTTCAAGATTATTTGAGTGTCTCTGGTCTTCATTGATGCTTGGCAGATATCTGCAGAAGATTACATGAAGCACCGAAATCACATTGCTAAAATGCGCAGCCTTCTTTTCCATCATGAAATGAAGAGAAAACGCGTAAAAAAGATCAAGTCCAAAACCTATCATCGTTTAAAAAATAAGGACAAACTTAAAGCAGCTTCTGCAGAAATGCTGATGGATCCTGAGGCAGCCAAAGAGCAGGCTAGGAAGCAAGAGTTCAAACGGGCTGAGGTAATCCATCATCTTTCTTGATTTTCATTAATATTCTGTTCTTCAAATGATATTAGTTCATCTGTGTTTACCTAAAAATAAAGTAAAAAATTTGGAATCTTGATTTTTCTCTCTATTACATGACGATGCAGGAGCGAATGACTTTGAAGCACAAAAATAAGTCGAAGTGGGCAAGGCGTATTTTAGAGCGTGGTTTGAATGCCCAGGATGAAGGTACTCGAGCAGCTATGGCTGAACAGCTTCACCATCATGCTCTTTTGACAAGAAAAATAAACACTGTGAAGGACAGTAGTAGTAGCAGCAGTGATAGCAGTAGTGATGAGGATGATGAGGGTTCAGACCAGGATAGGGCATCAGAGTTGCTAGAAAAAGCAAAAGAGAAGACATTGAAAGTATTAGAAGACGATGAGGAAGTGCCTAACTCTGGAGTGCTTTCTTTACCTTTCATGGTATGCTTTGCTTCAATTTTTCCTTTGGACTGTTGAAAGACTTACTCATAAGTTGTATTTGCTTATTTTCTTCTGATATATTGTGCGTCATTTGTTATGTATTAGGTTCGTGGAATGAAGAAAAGAAAGGAAGAAGCTATTGAAGAAGCTAAGCTTGCTCTTCAGGAGTACGAGCAATTAGAGGGGACAGTTGGTGCTGTAAATTTAAAACCAGCCACTGCAAGTGGTAGAAGGGTCTTTGGCATGGCTAATAATGAAGCTTCAGAATCTAACAATAAGATCAAAACTGATAATAAGAAGATGAAAATGGATAATTATTATGGTAATAGTGATAGTGAAGATGATTTGGAAGCCAAAGAGAATCTTAACATTACGGGTGGCAGAAAAAATGATGTTGAGAAGGATGCTGGCCCTAATTGTGTTCATAAAGAAGCTGCTGATGTTCGTCAGGATTCTGTATTCAAGGTAATGTGGCTTCTGATTTTGTTGTGGCCTTCCATTTTCATATCTTTTACTCTTGAGGGTGATAGATATTACTTTTTTTGCGGTACACAGAATTTTGATGACATTGTTAGAGACCCAGGCCCAAAAACAACATATGAAGTTGCTATTTTTACCTCAGACTCGTGGAGAAAGGTTATACTTTGCTATCATTTTTTGTAACGTTCTTAAATGCAGAGGAAGCTGGTCTTATGTGCTAACTGGTGCGTATGCAATGGCAGATGAAAAGTGAGAATGGAGTGGATGCAAATGTCAAAAAGTCACAAGAAATCAAGGAACCTATTGTGCAGAATCAAGACTTGAAGGTTTGATCTCTTTGCTACTGTTAATTATGCTCTACCTTTTGTGTGTTTGGGCAGCTCCTTATTGTCCTGTTTCTTTTCTTGGAAACTCTGAAGGAGGGAGAAGAGGAAAGTGATTCAGATAGCGAAGAACAAATGGTGGATGGGATTTTGTCCACAGGCCCCAAAGACTCATATGAACTTCCTTCTCAATCGGAGCTCATTCGACATGCTTTTGCTGGGGATGATGTGGAAGAAGAATTTGAGAAGGATAAACAGGAGATCTTGAATGATGAAAATCCTGAACCTGATAAACCTGTTTTGCTCCCTGGTTGGGGCCAGTGGACTCATATACAGCATAAAAAAGGTTTGCCTTCGTGGATGCTTAAAGAACATGACGATGCAAAGCGGAAGAGGGAAGAAACTCTTAAGAAAAGGAAGGATGCACATCTCAAACATGTCATCATCTCTGAGAAGTTGGATAAAAAGGTAAGTGGTTTGGTTTTGTTAATCAACTTCCATCTCAGCATATGTTGAGGTGATTTAAACTGGGACATTAAAGGTTAAGAGTTGTGTGCCAGAAAATTCCAATATTTGTGAAATTGATTTTTTTTTTTTGAGAAAAATTTATTATTGTCATCAATTATTCTTGAAGATAAAAATAAACTGTGTTGTCAACATGTCATACTAGTAAATATATTTGATTTTTTGTCAAATGAGCCAATTCTTTGTTAGTGTGCATTCATTAAGGAACATGCATGACAAAGTGTTTCTCATTCTGGTATAGGGACATCCAATTGCACTCTGTTTCCCTATCTACATAGTCTAATTGCACTCTTTCTTGTGGTTAAGTGGTTCTCTTTCTTAATCTCTCTGTATTTGTATTTGACAGGCTGAGAAATTGCAAACAAAAACTTTGCCATATCCTTTCACATCCAAGGAACTTTTTGAACAGAGTGTGCGCATGCCCATTGGGTCTGAATTTAACCCAGAGACAGCAATCAGAGCTCTTAATCGGCCAGATGTAAGTTATTCAATCTTTTCAAAATTAATAGTCCTCAAAACCTCATATTTTCCTTTGGGGGGGTGGGGGTGCGTGTGTAAGTTTTTCATGTGATGAAAGAGAGGAGATTTGTGAAATATGGTTTGGCATTGACTTGGGAAGCTATTTCCATTGTTCCCCTTCTCTCCTTTTTTCCCATTTAATTCTCCCTGCTCCCCTTATGTATTCCTTGCAGCATAATGGCTTGATCGTGTTTCCCAATTTTTTATCCACTCACCTTGCTTGTGTTTGTGCAGGTGGTGAAGAAACCTGGTGTAATTATAAAACCAATCAAATTTGAGGAAGTGCATCAGCATGAAAAACCAGAGGATCACAAACGGAGTGGGCAAAAACGAAAGCCAAATAGAAGCAAAGGTGCTGTAGGCAAGATGAAGAAACAATAGAGACACGGCGGCTAAATCTCATCTATCCCGAAATTGCTTTCTCTTGTACACTTATAATTCATCTCCTTCTAAAGGATTGGTGTTTGAAGCATAAAGAATGAAGAGTTACGTTACTTGTAATTGACGGAGTTTAGGCATAAGCTTGTAGAGCTAGAGCATTAGGTGATTTGAGATAGGCGGGAGAGTGATAATTTGAGAGGTTTTTGGTAGAAGTTTTGTGTAAGTTCTCCATGTTTAGTGATGCAAGGAAACAAAACAAAATTTTTTTTCCAAGGCAGAGGTAATTAAGCCACTAATGAAGTGTATCAGAAGCAGTTGTATTATCTATATTTCCGCCTTGCAGCTTGAAAAATCAGCTGTGTGTTGAACCTAGCGAAATGAACGAAGGATGATTTAAGGTTTCTTGACCATTATCTTGTCAATTAAAATTCAGTCATTGAGTTTACTTCAATACCTGATCCGGAGTGAGTGAATTAAAAATCAGTTGTCATTGTTCTTTTATTTTTTAATTTTTTTATTCGACTTATTAAATTTAGCTTTTGATATTAATAATTAGCATAAATGAATTGACATTAGTAATTTGTATGAATGACTGAAATGACATGTTTTTTCAGCTCCACCCGTGAGATAGAACTTAGTTGTACTAGTGCCACTACGAAAGGCCCAAGCGTACTAATGTTGTGTAGCGCCGGCAAGGTTAATCCGCCTCCGCACTTCACCCGCTAATTTATAATTCAAATTTATAACTTATAAAGAATACTGTGGGTCTTGTTTGTGAACAGAACAGCCATGAATTCTCTCTGATTGCCTTCCATTTTGCAAAAACGATAAAGAAGAGGAAAAATGCTGCACGAGCTCTTACTAGCTCTTGTTGGTTACACCGGAGATCTCATAATCGACGAGCGAGAACACCATAAATCTCTTGGCCTTCACTTATCTCCCGACGCCCCCATCTCCGACCAGCGCTCCTTCAAGCTTGCTTCCGATATTTCCTTCATCGACTCCAGCGAAAGGTCTTTTTTAAAAAGAATATTTTCAATTTTCAATTTTCGTAAATATCTAAACTCCACCCCCCACCACCCCCCCTTTTTCCATTCTATTTCTAGGGTTTTTTTTTTTTTACAATTGCTACTGTTTCAGGGATCTTATCGAGAGGCTAATTACATTGGGGTTTTATTACCGAGAGCTCGATCGCTTCGCCACAAAATCCCGGAATTTAAGCTGGATAAGGTCCGCTGATGTTTCTCCTTTGGAGAGAGCCGCTGGGTTGTCCAAACCTAAGACCGAGAAGCCAAGCGTTTATCGCAGAGCCATTGCTAATGGGCTGGTGGAAATACTCTCTGTCTATAGGTCTGCTGTTCTTCAAATCGAGCAGAAATTATTGTCGGAAACCATGCCCATTTTGGCAACTGTCACTCAGGGCCTCAATAAGGTTTCTTCTTAAGCACATGGCATCACAGATTTAATTTCCTCGTGGGCCCTTATTTTTAGTTTATAATTTTTTGGGGTTGCAGTTCTTTGTTATTTTGCCACCTTTGTACGAGCTTATTCTAGAGATCGAGCGTGATGATATACGTGGAGGACAGCTTCTTAACCTTTTACACAAACGCTGCCACTGTGGGGTGCCTGAATTGCAGGCCTGCATTCAAAGGTATTCACTTTTGTTTCTTACACTCTTTCTTTCTTCTTCTTCTTCTTTGAAGAAAAAACAAAATGCATATAATTAGTCTCCATCTGTATAAATATGACAAATTGTTTTCTGAACCATAATACTCTATCCTTTATGTACCTTTATGCGTCTTGAGTGAAAATTCCTACTGTAATTAAGAAAAGGTTTTATTACATGCTTCAATATGCTCATAATTAATTGAGATTAAAGCAATGAATATGGTCCAATTTTTTATTATGCTTATTTTTCAGTGTTCATGTAAATGCTTGTGAATGGCTGGGACAATGTTTATGCCTGGTTTTTTAGGGTCTCTTCAAATGTGGTTGTACTTGTGTGTTGATTGGTCTAAAGATGCCAGGACCTTTCTAATCAGCTTGCTGATTCTTGAACCATAGGCTTCTTTGGCATGGTCATCAAGTGTTGTATAACCAACTTGCATCATGGATGGTTTATGGGATTCTTCAAGACCAGCATGGAGAATTTTTCATTAGAAGGTAGGGACTAAAAGAGTTTTGTACCCTTTTGATTCAAAATATGTATTTCTTTTTAGATCTTTAAATCTTATGATTGTTTTTTGGAACTTAAACATCTTTTAATTCTTTGATTTCATAATTCTTGCATAGATATTCTCTTTGGTTTATGTTACTTTGCACGTTTGAAACTGGTTTGATAATCATAATACTTTTCAGGCAGGAAGATAGAGATGTCGACTATGGCTCATCTATCTCGGATATGTCCGAAAAGTTGGCACGCTTGTCAACTGATGATTCATCTTTAATGGATTGGCACTTGGGCTTTCATATTTTCCTGGTATTTTGGAGCTGTCTCTTGCATTTTCTTTGTTATCACATATAAGCAAACTTCTGTTCATTGTTTTAGCTTAAATGAATAATAAACTAGTTGGAATGGGTAAACATAATTCAATGGGTTTGTGGTCAATTGTCATACTTTAAAGCATCACTGTTCTGCTGGAGTCATAAAGTTGGACAACACCATTGTCTTTATGAGAGCAACATTAACAGTTGCAGAATGAGATCTGACATGCCTGATGCAATCACATATGAGCATTTGCTTAGCAAATTGTTATTAAGGTAGGAGATGTCACTCACTTTTATTTGGATTTTTTGCTGAAGACATTAGTTTGCATAGATAAATAGCATTGCCACTGGTTTTTTCGAATAAGCAATAATTAAGGGATTTGTTGGTGGATTTCCTTGTTAGGTTAAATATGCATGTCGACGAACATGTACTATATATTTAATTATTACTAGTATCTATACATACTTTTGTTATTTACGGAGCTGTTACTATGAACTATAAGTTAACTGGAAGGAAACCTGGAAATGAATCTCTAAATAAAAAGGATTTGATAGATACTTCTTTCAAAATGTTCTTAGTTTTGTTGCTGTTGCAAGCTATTTATACTTTTACTCTTGTTTTGTAGGATATGCTCCCTGAGTACATCCCTATGCATGTTGCAGAGTCGATTCTTTTTGCTGGTAAAGCCGTCAGGGTTCTCCGAAACCCAAGCCCTGCCTTTCAATTTCAGGATGCTCTGCGTAATCAGCAGATAAAAAAAGGCTCTCAAAAGGTTCAAGGATCTTCTGGGCGTGTTCCCTTCCATAAGGAGCCTTTCCTGGATATAAAAATGATTGGAGAAGAATTGCTTCCACAATCTGAGGCTGATAAGATTGAAACTATGCTTCAAGATCTAAAGGTTTTCTTCTACAGTTATGTAGTAGTTTATCTACTTATATGCCTTTAAATGATAGAAAGCCTTTATTCATCGTGCATCTGTTATATGTAGGAATCATCAGAATTTCACAAAAGGTCATTTGAATGCTCAGTTGACTCTATCCGGGCTGTTGCAGCTAGTCATCTTTGGCAGGTGCTGTTGTCAAACTTGGTACCTGATATATTTGAAGCTTGTATATACTTAATTTGCTCTATTTCTGCAGCTTGTGGTTGTACGTGCCGACTTGAATGGTCACCTGAAGGCTCTAAAAGACTATTTTCTTTTGGCGAAAGGAGACTTTTTCCAGGTACAGAATGTATAGGATCTACGGCCTTTGCCAAAAAGAAAGGGGGTAGAGAAAAGGGAAATGCTTCCTTTAGGTTCTGTGTCCTAGTCTTCACAGTTTTATTTTTTCCTTTTTAACTAAATTAAATGATTTTATTTCCTCAAATCTTGGCTCATAGTTCAATTACAGTCTAATGCTTAGCTTACAGTAGATGTGCAGCAAACACTAATTGCATTTCAACATCATGCTGAGAATTTTGACTTTATTCTTGCAAACACTTAACATGTTTTATTAAATATTTATTATGATTCCAGTGCTTTCTTGAGGAGAGCCGGCACTTAATGCGCCTGCCACCTCGCCAGTCAACTGCTGAAGCTGATCTTATGGTTCCATTTCAGCTGGTATGAGATTATTTCTAATAACTTCTTGTTTGAAACCAATACACACATATATATATATATATATATATATATATATATATATATAATAATAATATAAANACATATATATATATATATATATATATATATATATATATTATAATAATAAATGTAAACATACTTTTTAAACATGAGTCTTAGCTTGTTGAGGTTTCAGATTGAATAGCTGTTTGTATGAATTCCTTGCTATACTTGCATTGCAGGCAGCCATAAAGACCATTAGTGAGGAAGACAAATACTTTTCTCTAGTATCTTTGCGGTAAGACTCTAGTCATTTTGCCATCAGTGATGCCAAAAGATATGTTCTTAATTATCTTTCCATCAATCAGGATGCCTTCATTTGGGATCACAGTCAAATCCTCTCAAGTAGATTTACCAAATACAAAAACATATACTGATGGAAGTTCAGGTGCTGTACTGTCAAGTACTTCTTCAGAGACATCACTTGATGGTTGGGATGGTATTGCCCTTGAATATTCTGTTGATTGGCCCTTACAGCTGTTCTTTACCCAAGAAGTGCTCTCCAAGTAAGTTTCTATTGCTTCATGGATACCTTATATCTTTCTTATTACCAAATTTTCTTTAGGCAAGAAGCAGTCTTTTGAAATAAGAAATGATAACTGCGTAAGGAAGTCATAGGGTTAGCTTATATGGTTAAAAGACTTTATATTACATTTGTCAATCATAATTGTGTTCCAGGTACCGTAGAATTTTCCAGTACCTGCTGAGGCTCAAACGAACACAAATGGAATTGGAGAAATCCTGGGCGTCTGTCATGCATCAGGATCACACAGATTTTGCCAAACACCGCAATGACCGGATGAACTGCTCAATATCTCAGCCACGGCGGCAGCGTTGTAGACCAATGTGGCATGTTAGAGAGCATATGGCATTTTTAATCAGAAATCTTCAATTTTATATCCAGGTCCTTGATTCTATAGAATTCAAATCATGTGTCTTTGCAAAATTTTTCCAGAGATTTTTCTAGCAAAGCAAGCAAGGGCTTTTATGACGAATGCTAGGCAATTTGATAGAGTTGTCCATTTAAAGGCTTGTATATGTGCTACATCCTTCATTTAAAATTTGTAGTTAAACTTTACACCTTTGATTATGATCTAGTCTATGGTTTTATGGGTAGCTGAAATGGTATTGGGCTTTAGATCTTCATTAGGGTGCTTGCCACTTTTAAGTTTTCAAGTTAGCAACACCTGTTGCAGTTACTGCATGTATCTTGACACAATATTGGCATAATCATGAAAACGCCATTAGCGTCCTGTATGGTTAGTTTGTAACTTGTCCATTGAGGTATTGGCCAATATTCTGGTGCAAGTTTCTGATCAAGATTCATATTGAAAAGTAGGGAATAGTATCATAAGATGCAAAGTCTTTGATGACAGCTTCAGTGTTGCATCATAGGCAGAAAAATAACCTCTACACCAATGAATAACTTTAAGCATCAATTTCATGGATTCTAGTGAAAACAAGTTGAGACAAAAGTTACTGGGAACGGAAATCAGATATCGCCAGTTCTGAAAGATTCTACATAGTTTGACCAGACAAATGCTGATATAGATTCCTTTCGAGTTTTATAATAATGTTCTTAAATGACATTGAGAATTAGATACCTAATATTTTGATATCAGTCTTGTTTATTCTCACTCGTTGAATGCAGATGTGTTCTTTTCTTTATGTATTTATATTTTATGCATTTCATGAGTCCTTCATAATTGAGATTTTATCTTTTCTGTTTTAGGTTGATGTGATAGAATCTCAATGGAATGTTTTGCAATCTCACATTCAAGATTCTCATGATTTCACTGAACTTGTGGGTTTCCATCAAGAGTAAGTAGGATGAGTTCATTGCACTAGCATCCTTCTGAATTTTCAAATACTATATTAGACTGTAAATTATCTGTTAAGTTTTTTTTTTTTTTTTTATGAATTATTTCTTAAGATTTTACTTGCTAATATACATAGAATCACAAACATTGTAAATATTGAATCATTATTGCTTGTTACTATTTATAAGGACTTGATTTAGGTGAATTTCATACAAATCAACTCAAAGTATGTTTTGGTTCACTAATGTAGATATCATAGAAATCATGCCATATTATTGCATAGAATTTGTCGACGTAGAATGAGTTTATGCATAGCACATTTGGTGTTTTTCTATTATTTCTTTTGGTTTATCTTGCCAAACATCGATGATATGCTGAAGGTGTACATGTGCTTAACATTGTTACAGGTATTTATCGGCTTTAATTTCTCAGTCCTTCTTGGACATTGGCTCTGTGTCAAGGATATTGGACAGCATCATGACGGTTTGCCTGCAGTTCTGCTGGAATATTGAGAACCAAGAAAGCAGTCAAAACACATCTGAACTAGAACGTATAACCGAGGTAGCATCTCTTACTTGTTCATGTAGGTAGCACAAGCGGAAGTATTTTGAAGTAGTGAATATGATGGATATGTTCCTTTAATTTTTCAGATGTTGGTTCAAACTTGCAACTTAAGCTTAGTTGGTTTGTGACAATTTGCCTTGGATTTTTAACACTTCAATTTAGGACCAGGTCAAATCTCCAAAAAAGGGAAAAATAAATAGATAGGTTAATTCTCTCTTTGGAGACTTTGTCAAGTGTAAAGAAACAAGTTGGTTGGCTTGCCACTTGCTATTAATAGTGGGACCAGACCTCCATCTCTGCATCTTTCAGAAGCTGTTATTCTCCTCATTTCAGCTAGATATTTTTTAATTAACTTATGCTTAGCAATTCTCTTATTCATTCATGTCACAAGTTGCACAGCCCTGTATTTTAAAGACACTGTTCTTAACCTTTTCCAGGAATTTAACAAGAAATCAAACTCGTTATATACCATATTGCGCAGTAGCAGGCTTGCTGGGAGTCAGCGAGCTCCATTTCTGAGACGTTTCCTTTTGCGAATGAATTTTAATTCCTTCTTTGAGGTAATCTCCGTATGCTTATGCTACAGTCTTCCAGATACTCAAAAGTTTAGCTCATATAATTTTCTTACATGCTGTTTCCTTGTACTAATAGGCAACTGCAAGGGGTGTGCTGAATGTTGTCAGACCACGCCCATCGCTTCCTGTTTTAAATCAGCGATAGCATTTGATTATATGAAATTTCTGAAGTAGCTTGTCTGATTCTTATTTGAGTGTTCCTTGTGGTGCTGCTGTCTCCTTTCATGTTTGTTTGTGGGAGGATGGTGCTTTACTACCTAGACTGAGGGGCATGCTTGTTTTCAGCTTTATGAATGCCCATTAACCATCTCAAATCAGTTACTAGTGCATAAGTTATCTGACTTGGAGTTTGCTGCTTGCTCCTTGTTGACCTTTGAGTAACCATCTCTGGGAAGTTAGATGTCATTGTGGGAAGCGGGCTCGAGGGTGCAGTTTATTCTCAGCGGTAAGCAAGCCCTTGGGCAGATAAGCCACTGCTTGCTAGGTAACTGGAGTTTACGAGACCTGTGCTTGGCTTTGACTGGCTACCCTTTTGTGATAAGGTGGTGCATTGACGGTTGGTTTCATTCTTTTTCTTTTTTTTTTGTGGGAGTGAGATTTTTAGTTTTATTTATTTATTTTTGTGTAAATGCAATGTATATGGGTTGTAGACTATATATTATGTAATGTAATATAATATAAGTGCATAAATTTTCTTAAGATTAATGGCTATCAAGCTTGTTTTTGCATTTCTAAAAGTGGAAGGAGTTATACTGTACATGATCTTGCACGCTCCTAGCTCACTTGTATAATATTTGGAGTCGATATTCTCCTTATTCCTTAATGTTATAAAGGTGGCAGTCTACATTATCCGATTCCATCCAATTTCTACCCGTTTAAATTCTTATTTCTTGCCTGCCAAAATTAATTGGATAGAACATGATTTGGCCTATAGCAACATAATTGCCTTCTTTTCTAGTACTAATGTTAATCAGCCTTTTAAGCATTTAAATTTAACAACAAAATAAAACGGTGGAGGAACACTACTCTCACGATGCTGCTTTTCTGTATAATTAATTATTAATTGGGCATGTGTTAATTTTCTAATTCCATTTTCATAGTTTAAAACTTTTATCGTTAATGCAACAATAATATTTTTATAATAAATTAATTAAAAAAGATTTTTTATAATACTGTTTAACTTTCAAAGTAAAAATTGGTGGCTGACTCCCAGTCACATAAGCATGCATGCATGTTAAAAATTTCAGTTGCATTTATGTACAATTCGGAAAATTGGAAAGAAAGAATAGAGAAGAAAGAATAGAATATAATGACAGCCTTGAACCAGAAAAAAAAAACCTTCTATTTACATTTAGAGCTCCTCAAACCCTTCCTCATCCCCATCTTCCTCGACCCTCTGAAGCTCTCTCCTCCAAGTTTCCATCTTTTCAAGAGGCAAATACATCATTCGTAAGTACATCAGTTAACCTCAAACCATTAATGTAATTAATAACTCATTGGAAGATGTTCAACATATTAATCAGAAACCCCATTCTAGGAAAGGCCTCTTATGACTTGTTAGAGGCAAATGTATACACTGACAAAAATATTATAGTAATATATATTTTGAACAATTATATCCCATTCTGTGTGTTTTTGCAGTATCCATTACTTGCTGCTACCCAAATGGAATCTTTGATTTCTTAAAAGATCTAGCCATCTAATCAGATTGCTCTAAAGGTCAAGGCATTTATCCCTGGTTTGAATCCAAATGCATGTGTCGTACAATTATAAACTTAACGAGAATTGCGATCCTATGATGAATAAAGTGCTAAGAATAACAAAATCCATGGAATCAGTTAGGGGAGCTAGATGATTACGAAAGAGATGAAATTTTCAAATTTGAAAGGTCCTAAGAGATAGAATACTTTCTGTTCTACGGAATGAATTTTATGATTAATACTAAAAATGTGAATGCACATGTGGACTCCGTAGAAAATGATTGTGAGGAATGAAATGACCCCTTCCTCAGCATGTTAAACTAATGCACTGTGATGATGCTTTACAAGTTGGACCAGAAACAAGTGGTTGCACCTGATCATCAGAAAACCGCAATTGTTCTGCAACAAATAGTACGTTCCCGTAATCTCTTGGTACTACTTCCTTTCCCAAACTTTTAGCGATTTCATTGTAGCTAATTATCTCCACATTGAAACCGTTGCTCATAAAAAGATTGCCCATCCATTTCTCTGTACTAGACTGCAAACACGAAGACCAGCCAACAGCGCATGTGTTCCTTAAAGAAAAGCAATTTAAGTAAGAATAAATACAGATATGAATATACAACAAACTTACCCTGGTACCAAGTTCAGTTTCTGCCAACCATGCAGGCAATTCTCCCAAGAAGAGACACCCATTCATAGCCATACCACTGACGAGGAATAAGATCTCTTCAAAACTTGCCAGAGTCATCACAGGTAGTCCCTACCAAAAACATGAAAGAAAAGAAAAATTCCATCAGAAAGTTATGCCTTAGAGAGTTTCAGCTGACAAGCATCGCAAACGGGAGAAAACCTTTATCACCTGGATAGCCCATATACTTGGATGATGACCATTGAAGCCTTTCATGCGCAAAGTCTCTTGAATATTAGAGGATTCCAATGGAACATGAAGATACAAACAACTTCTTGGGATCTTAGCCCCAACACCTAATTTGTTCAAGAACATTCTCTCAGAACAAGTTGAACTACTTGTCTAAACCAAATCCAACCACATGCAAGAAATTTAGATTGTCATAATCCAAGACATATAAATTTCAAAATAAATGGAAAATGGATCGTTTGTTCTGTTTTTTTTTTTAAATATACAATGAACTATGACAACATTAGTCCAACAGTTAGGCACCTTTAAGCTTTTCAGCCGCCTTTTGGAATACCCTTTCAGGGGATATATCAAATATGATGGTTGAGCTAGGCCAGTTAAGCCTATATGGCCGAGTGTCCATTCCATCTGATAATAGAACAACCTGCATTTTATTAGTAAGGAAGTTAATATTCTTATGCAATTGGGGTAATACCATATAATTCAAAATTAAGCTTAGTGAAAACACCTGTTTAAGCCCGTCCATGTGGTTAACCGCACGAAGCAACTTATCATCTATGAACTTGATTGCAATGCAATAATGTTGTAATCGCTTCTTCAAATCTATCCGAGTGTGAGATGGAACTTGAGCAAAGCACCCCGCATATAAATCCACAAAAAGAGGCTCTGAATATAAATATAAAATAAAAATGATTATTAGACTTAGTAGCTACTTTCAGAAAATGAAAGGCGATCGAAAAGACAGAAAATTAGAGAATTGGGATTTTGCTTGCCTGGTCGGTGTGTCTCGTGAAAACGGAGAGAAGCTGAATCCATGGCTGATTGGAGTAATGGGTCGTTATCATCGCTGAGTTTAGCTCTAAAT
Source organism: Theobroma cacao (assembly GCF_000208745.1). NCBI lineage: Eukaryota > Viridiplantae > Streptophyta > Magnoliopsida > Malvales > Malvaceae > Theobroma > Theobroma cacao. The sequence continues at coordinate 31,300,174 of NC_030850.1, read as the reverse complement.
AACCAACCATTTCTCTTCTTCTTGGTGTTAAGAGGGAACGGCAGAGATGGGGGCACGATTGCAGTAGGTGGCGGTGGCGAACATGCAAATCTCAGTAAACATTCCATATAGGCTTTTGCCGTTTTCGGATGTACTTCAGGGTTTATCGATTTGAACTATAGCGATTTGGAGGAGTTTCATTATCCCCTGGCTTCAACAGTCACCGTAAGGAGCGCAAAGCAGGGCTCGGTCCGTGTAGAACATGCCTCGTTTATCCTAGTACTATGGTAACCATTTTTTATTTCTTTTTCCTCTTTTTTTTTTTTTTAAATAAAATTTTATATTATCAATGTATCAAATATAAACTTCATATTTGTTTAAATATAACTTTTTCACATAAAAAAGTACCTGCAATCAAATAATCAAACTATATAATATAATTTTTCAATTGATGTGATTTTTTTTATAATTGAAACATTTTATTTAAAAAAACATAATTTTTTATTTACAATTATTCACTCGAAAAGATATAATTTTTTATTTTAAAAATACACTAATAACATTTTTTCAATAGCTTATTTTTAATTCACGAATTAATATTTTTTCAAATCTCTTCCATTGTTAGAAATTAAGAATCCATACGTGTGCTTAATTTTGTTGGTTGGGTTTTATTTTGAAAGGAGGTCTAGTTCAACTTTTATCATTCAAATACCATCATTAAGCAATTGAAATTTCATTTTAATTGTCTCCACAACTAACTGACCAAGCAAAATACTTATTCCATGATCGAATCACTTCTATTATAATTTGGCTATTTTGCAGTATTATATTTTTTTTTTATTGGACAATCCTTGTTAACTTTGAAGCACAGTTGAGTTTGGCTTAATGCAGATTGTTAGACTTGTTTACATTCTACCAACCCCCAAGGCAAATCTCCAAAATTAGGCACCCTGCCGAAAGATGGGCTGAATTTAAAAGTGTATTAAGACTTGACGAGAAGAGTTGTGAAACGTTGAAAGGTAGTGGACAACATGGTAGGTGTAGTTGTTGGAGAAGTATAAAATTACAACCAAAAAGGATCCTTTCATTCCTCCAAAAATAGTTACGATTGATGGCTTTAGAAAATAGCAACCAAAAAAAAGATTAGGGAGCAAGGGTCACACTCACAACAAAAGGCTCTCAGATAGAACACAAGCGACGCTCAGGTCTCAGCACCAACCCACCCCACAATCTCAACGCCCGAAGGCCAGCTTCTTATCTCCACCAGAAAACCTAACCAAAATAATGGATTCCAGTCTCCGTTCTTCCGAAAACCCTGAAACCAAATCAACTGACGAACAAACCCAAACCCAAAATCAACTTGAGATTTTCCCTTCTCAATCCCCATTTGCTACCGCTTCTCTATCTTTCTCTTCCTTGCCCACAACTCTGCCTACCCATTTCTTCACTCATCCTAAAATCTCATCTCTGTTCTCTTCTCAATCACCCGATAAAGTTAAAGTTCCAACGCAAGCTTCCTCTCTTTCCCATCTCTCTCTTTCTTCAACTTCCCCTTCACCTTCCAAAATCTCCTTCAAATCCACCCTTTCCAACAACCCTCTCCAATCCCCTCTCTCCTTAGGCCCACGCCGCCCTCTCGATCCTTCCAATGGCGCCGCAATTCGTCGAGCTTCCATCGTTTGGTTCCGCAACGACTTACGAGTCCACGACAACGAGTGTCTCAACACGGCCAACAACGAGTCCATGTCGGTCTTGCCAGTTTACTGTTTTGACCCTCGAGATTACGGTAAATCCTCTTCTGGGTTCGATAAAACGGGTCCCTACAGGGCCACATTCTTGATTGAATCGGTTTCGGATCTCCGGAAGAATCTACAAGCGCGAGGGTCGGATCTTGTGGTCCGAATTGGGAAGCCGGAGAGCGTTTTAGTTGAGTTAGCTAAAGCCATTGGGGCTGACGCTATTTATGCTCATAGAGAAGTTTCTCATGATGAAGTTAAGGCTGAGGAAAAGATTGAGGCCGCTATGAAAGAAGAGGGAGTTGAAGTTAAGTACTTTTGGGGAAGTACTTTGTTCCATGTTGATGATTTGCGGTTTAAGTTGGAAGATATGCCTTCGAATTATGGTGGGTTTAGGGAGAAAGTTAAGGCTTTGGAGATAAGGAAGACGATTGAAGCCTTGGACCAAATGAAAGGGATGCCTTCGAGAGGTGATGTGGAGACTGGAGATATTCCTTCATTGACGGATCTCGGGCTTAACCCCAGTGCAACAACGGTTCAGGTTTGAGATTTAGATTTAACTTCTGTGTTTTTCCATATGATGTTCAGTTTGTTTTGTTATGCCTTTCTATATGCTGGATTTGTGCTGTTTGTTACGCAAATTGAGGGAAGATAAATGACTACAGTTGCATAAAGTTCTTGACGAGGATAATAAACCGTGGATGGATTTTAGGCAGTGACTTAGTATTCGATGTTCTAGAGAAGATAAATGTCAAAAGTAATTAGTTTTGCTTGTGTTTCATTTATTTGCACGGGCTAAGATTTTCCTAACTATATGTTTGATCCTATCGCACGCACCATAATGCTAATCTTTTCTTTTATGCCAAATGCTTCTTCATGTTTATGTTAGCATTCTGCTTATAAATAGCAGAAATATTGGGACTACTCACATCTGAAGCATGATTTGATTTGATTGGGCTGTGTAATTAGAATTATCAATTTATGGTGCTCATTAATTAGTGCTTAATGTTTAATTTTGAGACTTTGAAGAAGTTTTGATTTAGGCATTGCAACTAATCAATGCTACTAGATATAAATCAATTAGACTGAATTGAATTAGCAATGTTTGCTGTGTTTTATGGTTGTTTCAGTGATGATTAATAGGAAAGCATATTTAGGACTCATGATAATGTAAATATTCACAATTTATTGTTCGTTTCATGTAGGAAGGTAGGCCATATGTTAATAGTTCTATGGCTGGAGGGGAGACTGAAGCATTGCAGAGGCTTAAAAAGTTTGCAGGTGAGTGTCAAGCACAGCCACACAGGGGGAGCAAGGATGGCAGCCATGATAGCATATATGGTGCAAACTTTTCTTGCAAAATTTCTCCATGGCTAGCCATGGGATGCCTATCTCCTCGTTTCATGTTTGATGAGCTAAAGAAAAATGCAAACAGGTATGCTGTCAAGTATGTGTTTTTCCTTTTACAAATTTTAAATTTTGAGGTTATTATGGATATGGTCCAAAACAGAGTACAATGGAGCAATATGATCCATGACCCCATATAGTGGGAGAAGGTCTTTGGTTTCTGTGTAAACAATTTTTAAGTTATCAGATATTTACTTAGGGTAAAATACGTACACCTCCTAAGTTTTAATTAAAATTTCACAGGGGTCCATTAGTATGAAAAATAGATAGTCCGTTTCAAAAATTATTTTTCGTTTGACACATAAGTCCAACCGTTAGGGTTCCAGTAATATTTCTGTTAATTTGCTGATGTGATAATATTTTTTGGACAACTTTGCCCTTCATTAATTTCAAAAATTACACTATATAAATTATAATTTAAAAAAAAAAAATTCTTATTACAAAAATCTTTTCCCCTTTATTTTTGTTCTCTCAAACGGCCAACCGGTGACACTCTCATCGCCGGCTGGCCAGATCTTTTGCCAGGCTCCTCTGGCATGGGGAGCACTCAGCGGTGCTCTGTAGGCCATGGGTGCTGAGTGCTCCCCACGCCATGGGAGCACCGACCAAGGGAGCCCAATGCTCCCCTGGCTATGGGAGCACCAGGAGTACCGGATCTGGTGCTCCCAAGCCTGGTGAGCATGATCTGGTGCTCCCCAGGTCAAGGGAGCACCAATTTGGTGTTTTTTTGGGAGTTTGGTTGAATCTCCGACCATGGAATGGCCGGTCGGTGTTCGTTGGATGACTTGAAAGAGAAAAGAATGAAAAAAAAAAAAGGTATGTTGAACATTTCATGTTTAAGCATGAACATTATCTAAACGTTTGAGGTTAAGTGTTCATTTTGAAAACTAATGAATCTGCATGTAATTATGGTTAAAAGTTAGGAGTGTGAGTATTTTATCCATTTACTTAATGTTGAATGCATTTTTATGATTGACAGGGCCTTTTCTGCTGCTTCAAATAAAAAAGACGGAGGTAGTGGCTCACCTGATACTGGAATGAACTGGTTGATGTTCGAGTTGTTGTGGAGGGATTTCTTTAGGTAAATATGGCCTTGATTCATCATAGGAGTTTACTTTTCCACTGAGACAATCAAAGATAATATTTCATTGCACGTATTTGTTTGCAGATTCATCACCAAGAAATACAGTTCTACAAAGGTTGGAACTGCTCCTGCCACAGCTTGTACGGGAGCCCTTGCTTAAGCAAAGAATTTGCACTGGTGTTGAGGAGGATAATTGTTCTGGGGTGATGGTTGGCTGTTAGATGGTGGATAGGTTGCTCAAAAGGCAGTTCTCCTTGTTGCACTCTTGCTCTTGTCGCCTAATAAAATGCTTTAATATGGTAAATTTTGTCTCAGTTTTTTGGAGCGTTAGAAACATTGGGGCCGTTTGTCCATTGTTTGATTTATCATCTTTTGAATAACAGGTCTCACAATCATTTGACCATGCCTTTTGATTTGATTTTCGACCCTGAAAACAAAGACTGAAATATTACGAGTTTTGAAAGGTTAGAGCTGTAATGGAAACTGTGGTTTTGGAGTTTATCATTTAATAAGAAAATTGCGAATACGAAGAATACTGAAAATCCTTGAAACGAGACAAAAGAGACCCGACAAAACACTAATCTTACTGTCATATACATAAATACTAATCTATTGCTCGTGTGATGTATTGGAGATGATAAATTTTTTTTTAGATATGCAATGGTAATATATTGTTATATTTACTTGTTGATGTGCGTTAACATGCACAAAATATTATAATATTTTGTAAAACATATAACTATTGTTGTTTTAGTCATCATTTGTTGTTATTGTAGTCATTATTGTAGTATTTGTGGTGCTGTTTTCATACAAAAGCACACTTATAAACAGTATTATGATAAAACAAAGTTTTAAATAAAATTTTTCAAACTTACTGTAGTAACTTAATCTCTTTTAAAATTTTATTTTTAGCTAGTTGATCTGTACCACTCTTATTACTTACATTTAACATTGAAAAAGAGAATAGGTAATAATTCAATCTCTCTGAAAACCCAATTCTATCTTTGTTAGTTGATATGCAATTCTTTACGTTAGTTACATTTAACACTGAAAAATGATATGCGAGTAATAAATAATAGAATAAAAAAATTATTTTTATAAATATGTCAAAGAAAAATCTAAGATATCAATTTTAAGCAGAAAAAAAATCCAATTAGACCTCATGTTTATGCTCAAAAACCCAACTACAAACCAATCTCATTAAACCTCAAGCCTACCTCCCAACAACCACATGTCAAATTAAAAATTTGTAAGTGTCAAAGCAAAAGTTCTTTGAGACTTCCTTTAAATGTAACAAACCTTTTTTATTATTCGTAATTTTCAATGTAAAAAGCTTGCGTGAGATTATTTATTAGCTTAAATAAGGCGTTCACATGCATGTAAGTGCTTCTTTTTTTTTTTCATAATCAAGTTGATTTAGTGATCTAAAATGCATGCAAGTGTTTTATTTATTTTTTTCATAATCAAGTTGATTTAGTGATTTCTCTAGTTTATGTCCATAAACTTTCGATGATAAAATAGACTTAAAATGGGATATTTCAATAATGTCAAATTTTATGTGTGTTTAGGAAGAAATATATTTTTTAACTGTTGAATGAAGTAAAAAACTTTATAAACACTAATTTTGAAAATTTTATGAGATTCGTGTACCTTTATATGACTATTATAAAAAAAAATATTGACAGATAAGTGAACTCATATTTTGGATTTACTTGATTTTTATTTATTTGGTTATCAAGAATTTTTCTTTTGTATTATTAATAAATTTATAAAATAAAATTAGCAGAGTAATTAACCGTTAAACCTCTCATAAAATAATTGACTCTTGAATTTAGACTTTATAATTGATTTCCTCTTTCAGGCAATATTTTTGAGGCTTCCTTTAGATATAGTTATAAATTTTCTCATGAGAAACATTACTTTTCAAAGACAGACATTTGGAGTGAGGTTTTTAAACTTTATATGCATGGCAGGGACCAATTGAAAGCAATGCACACTTCCCCAACACCTACTTCCTTTAAATTGTAAAGTGTGGAGCACTTTACATTGTCAAGTGTCAAGCAAAAAAGCCCAAAAACGGTTTCCTTTAAATATAGTTATAGATATATATGGGCACTGAGAGGGGAACAAACTTCTAAGAAGTTGGTCAAAAGAATGAAAAGAAAATACCGTCTTTTTGGTGCAAAAGAATATACTCATTCTCATATGATGCCAGAAACTCGAAGGGAAGAGAGGACCACAAATATAATCCAAAGCAACATGAAGAATACACTGGTAACCCAGGCCCAAATCCTAGGGCCTCCGAGCTCCGCCCCCAGTGTCAGGCGCCTAATCACCAATACCAAAATACAGCCTACAGAGGTGGAGAAGAATACAAGCAGAGAGAAGCTGAGTCCCCCTGCATTTTGTATCCGCAATGGTTCTCTATATGCTATGAAATTGTATGCAGTATCAATCAGCCACGGAATGCCAATGCCCACATAAATATTCACTGAATTGCTGCAAAAGGATAAACAACAAAATATAAGCGGAGAGTTTTCCACAAGCCTAGAATGTGAGACATATTATTTATCCAATAACTAGTCACCACATCAAGCAACCCAATAGTTTACCTTTACACAAAAGTGGTGGAGCCATTCTAATTGCTCTTAAGTCTTAATTCTTAGAGTAAGACATGAAGGCAACTTCGTTGCTCTTAATTCAGGCATAGGGAGGTTTGTTGCTCTTAATTTTGGCATAGGGAAGAATCATAGTTTGACACCTAAATCAACTAAGTTATGTCATTATAGGATATGTACTAAATCATAGTGTGAAATTAAAAAGTCTCATGGTAACAGCTTCTTAGGAAACTAAATCAATTATGTTATTATAGGAAACTACTCGCAGAAAGATTTAGACCTCTAGATCATGACCTAGAGTTAAAAGATAAGATTGTATGAGATATACCTGCAAGTAATGTTTGCTATAGCAGAGTCAGCTGTTATCTGACGTTCAGCAGCAATCTTACTTGCTACTAAATCTGGCCATGAAGTGCCAGCAGCTAATGCTGTAAACGCTATGACATAAGCATTTATCCCTGAAACAAAATATGGAATAAGAAAATGAAAAATTCACAAAATATGGCATGCACAACGGTGCAAATCTTTTTTGGCAAGGAAGAAAAACCTGTGACACAGCTTATAAGATCCGTCAGCTCTGTTACAATGTAAGCTATCCCACTGATGAAAAGTAGAGAGCAAATGAAGGCAATCCATCCATGAGCAATTTGATAAGGAGGCACAATGGCAAACAGAACTCTCCAGGGTGCAAGTAGTGACTGCCAAACAATACTTGCTAGCCGAAGATGGATGTTGTTCAGTTTTCTTGATTCAGGGCTTTCCAACTGTTTAAGGAACTAGATATTATTCACCACGTTTATTGGTTTATTGCTATGCTTAGATAAGGGGGAGAGGCACAAGTTTAATGAAATTATATCCCAGTGGAGGTTCAGTTATAACCACAAGGCCACATGATGGAAAAACAGTTGAATTAAAGAAAAAGTAAAGCATACAACTATACCTAGCATAAGCTGCAAGAAATTTTGAAGTACAAATTCAAACAATGGTAGAACTTAAATTATCACATAAGAACTAAAAAGGATTCTATGTTACTTTATAAAATACATACTGTGAGTGCATCCAGGAATTGTGTTTTCCAAAGTTCAAGCACATGAGGATCTTCTAAATCGATCTCCTTCTGAAAGGGTCTAGTCGAGGTTTCGACTAAATCTTCGATTGTGGACACCTTTTGATAAGAAGAGCCTGCATGATTGACCTTTTTGGTATTAGTACTGATTAATCCATCCACCAACTTAACCTACTGAAACTCAAAATTAACACAAATACTTATAGCTTACCTCCTAACCCTGGTACTCATTAGATAAGGAAAGACTAATTAATTTGAATTACATAAAGTAGCCTAAAACATGTATACACTAAAGTCCAACCAGAAACTTCTATTTCCATGTCTCCCCTATGACTTCATCATTCTATAATTCCATATGTCATCAATTATAGTACTGAAAAGAATGCATGTCATTCTGAATAATACTTTTGATGAGCTATCCACTTAAGCAAGTCATAGCTCCTTCATGATAAGTAATATTAATGTTGTAGATATGGTTCCACTTCACATTACGTTTCTCACTGAAAGAATGCTAGGGAGATCATAGTCAATGAATTACCAGTGACCTTAATAAAATTAAAATGTCAACAAGAGTAGACGAAAATGATACCTGCCCCAATTTCTGAATGAAAGGAAAAGATATCAACAGTGTCCTTCCCTTCATTTTCTTCAACTGGAAGTATCTCAGAGTATCCATCACAGGCATCACCCTCATGTTTAACTGAGGCAACCTCTGCTGGCACCCAGTCCTCAGGCCTCTCAGTTCTCTCTCTTCAAAGGTACAGAAGAAATCAGAAGCATTACAGTGTAAGAAACCTTGATAAGGGGACAAAGAGAAGAAGAAGAGCATACATGGGCAGAGATATATAAGGCCAACGTTTGTCTTGAGCATATGCATGAGTCAGCAGTAGTCCGTACATCAGTACTGTCAATAAGGCCTCCCAAAGCGTAACCACTTTTGGTGTCCATACCTACAACATGAATTAAAACCTATCCATGACCAAGTTCTACATAGATGTGAGCCATAATCGTAATAAGTCATGCATCAATAATGCATTTAAATGTTAATTCCATACAATGCAATAGTGAAGTAAACACAATTTATGCGAAATGAAAGCAAATTTATTAAACATCTTCATTTAAAATCAAAGAACTCAAGAGTAAAAAGGCTGTATGAGAAGTCTTCTCACTATAACTTGGGTAAAGATGTTCAGCTAACAGCATAAATATCCCTATGAAATACAAATCATGAAGCTTTACCTGAGAAGTTACTTGAAGTTACCTCTAAAATTATGTACAGCCAAGCATAAGCCCAAAAGGACCAAAAGAGCTCCACTAGCCAAACACCTATATCAGATATTTTTTTCAACTCTCCAGCTTTTGGAACTACAACACAGACAGCATGGATGGGGAAAAGGTCGAATGCAGCCGAACCAACAAGAGTTCCTGGACCTAAACCTGTAAATCAAAGTACGCTGACTGATATCAATGACAGGTAAATGAGAAATAATCTCCATTCATGTGGTTCAGTAAGATAAGCAAGAATGCCTATATCCAATTGTGAAATATTTTCTAATTATTGAAAAGAAAAAAAGAGCATTTGACAGAACAAACCTCCAGCATACAGATCCCCAATGTTTCGAATGGCATCAATAGTAGCTAAAGATATTTGAGGGAAGCTAGTCCCAAAGGCAAGCAAAGTAATGTCTGCAATAGTATAATTCCACACCTTTTCTTGTCTATAAATTTCAGTATTAGTGACAGGATCTATCTCTACAACTGTACGTGTGTGTTTCACAACATTCTCCATTGATCGGAAGAAACGAGCAGTTATGGCTGACAACCCAATGAAGCAATAAGCAAGGCCAAGAAAATACAGGAAGGCTCGTAACCCATTCCCAAGCAGAGTTTCACCATAAAAAAGCAAAAAACTTTCACATTTTTCATCTTCCAAAATACTGGAAATCCCCAACATGCTGTCATCAGCAGCTTGCTTACGTACTAAGACCATTTTAATCAGCCTCCCTTCACTGTTCAAACATCAGCATCTGCTCACCACAACATGACTGATGATTAAAAAAGTTAAATCATAAATTTGAACTACTGAATACTAAACATATGTAAAACATTAAACAGAAAAGCAGAAAGAAAACATGTAATCCAATTCCACAAACCACTTAGACCAGAAAGCTCACTAAAACTTCTTTCCATACAAATATGACTCTGACAAAAAGCAAACCCAAATTCCTAAATCAAAGAAACGAGAATCAAAGCTAGATTAAAACTGAAAGAACATTCCAAAAAAAAGCAACCGACATAAAGAAATCAAAATCCAAACTTATATTAGTATAAATCTGGAAAGTCAGAAGAACCAATCACGGCCACGAGTTCCGTCCAAAAGAAAAAGCTCAAAGATTTGAAAAAGATGAATCAGAATTCGTAAGATAGATGCAGTTAGAGCTTACCAGTAAAGACACGTAGGATCGCCCGAGCTCTCCACCGACAAAGGCGGAGCCCCGGCGACGGCTGGTGATGCTTCCAACTTCAGTGAAGGAATAAAACAAAAAGTTAGAAATAAAGACCGGAGGGCGTAGGGAGTTTTAGAAAATGTGGTTGAGAGTTGAGAAATTTTTACTGAAGACATCCGCAAACGTGCATGGCCTCTGTGTATTTGCTTTCCAGTTTGAAATCGGTACTTCCTTGGTTGGACTTTTAATGATTTTTCACGGGAAAAGAAACAACTGTGGCCCTTTTGTTTCCGTTTACGATTTGTAGTCAACAATTAAGAAGGGTGTTCCATTTTTGTACTCAGATCAAAAACGACAAATCACGTGGTGGGATGTCCTGTTTTTTGCTTTCGCGGATTAAAAAACATCATTATTTGTGCTTAAAAATTCTTTTATTATAGACGCAATATTTTCATGTTCAAATTGATGGGGACCGAAATTGTATTATTAGAGTATATTATTATGATATACTAAGGGTTTAGCAATTGGTAAGTCGGAAGAGTCACGTGATAATTAAGTAATCTGGCGTACTTAACTGCGGATGCAAGATATTTCCCTATATAAAACGATTTATTAATGTAAATCTCTATCAAGCACTTGGCCACTTGGGGTAAATCTCTATCATGCACCTGTAAGCCTCGATGGTGAAGGATACAAATCTTGAGAGCATAGCCATCGTGCAGTTATGGAGGTCTGGGTTGAGCATATACCCAACTTTCAAAAAGTTTTTTTAATCTTTTAATATTTTAAAGAAAAGCTTTAATAAGGGTGTAGACTTTTTATTGCGGTTAATGGTTGCCACCTCAAAGAGCCATATGGAGGGGCCTTATTGTTTGCTATTGCCATTGATGGGAATGGTGAATGGTGACTCATGACCTTGGTTTTTGAACTTGATTAATACTGCCATTGGAGACTTTAACAAACCATTAACAGTGATGAATAATGAGCAAAAGGTAAACCCTAAACGCTTACTATTATTTTACATTTAATTAGTTAATTTTAATTACTTATTAATTGTTACTTATTCTTATACAGCAAGACATAGATAATATAATCACAGAGATAATGTCCTATGCTACTCAAAGAAAGTGTGTTAGGCACGTTTACAACAATTTTAGACAAAGGTTTTTGGGATTGGATATGACGGTGAACTTCTGAAAAGCTGTAAAAGCATACAATCAATGGGATTAGAATGAAGTCGTGATGAAGATTAAAGTTGAAAATGTAGAGGCATACAATTGATTGATGGAAAAACTACTCACATTGTGGGTAAGACACACTTTTGACCAAAATGTGAAGAGTGACCATGTGACCAACAACATGGCCGAGAGTTTCAACCACTAGATTAGGCTTGTGAAGAGTAAACTCATTTTGGTTTTGTTTGAAGAAATCAAAGTCAAGATAATGAAGGGGTTTTATAATCAATATAAGAAGGCTTGCACATGGGAAGGGCAAATTACACCCAAAATTAAGAAAAAGTTGGTTTTTGCCAAGTACAGTGGCAAGTTTTGTAAGGTTATGCCTACCTTGGATTTTGAGTTTATTATGTTTCAAGGTGGCAAGACACATGTTGTCAGCTTGGGGATGAGTAGGGTAATTTGTCCATATGGTGTTTGAAATATTGCAAGTAAGGATGTCTCAACATATTTCATGTATACACTAATTGATTGCATATTCCAGGGTTTATTAACTTGAGTTTGATTGCATTTTAGGTATTCCTTGCAAGCATACAACAGCCTGCATAGGTCACATCGGAGGTACGTTACAGCAATATTGTGACAATTACTACTCTAAGGAGAAGTTCATGTTGGTAAACAATAAGTACATTCACCCCATATTTGACATCACCATGGCTGAGTTAAGAGGGTAGATAGATCTAGTGGAGCCTCCACTACTCCATCATATGCCTGGCAGGCCCAAGAAAGACAAAAGAAAGGAACTCCAAGAAAAGCCAATTGAACATGGCAATGCTAGAAGGAATAGCACTATTAGATGCACCTTATACTCCTCACTTGGTCATAATAGAAAGACTTGTCCTAAAATTCTCGTGCAACTAAATAGAAAGGTAATATACATTAATCGTAGAATTTAATATATTACATTAAATATGCAATTTAATACATCTAATACATTTTTTACGTTTTAAATTATAATAAAATACCTTGCTTCGGTTTTCATCAAGAGCTACTACTAGGTCTTCATTAAAAGCTGTTGCATCAAGAACTTCAAAACGACTTACTAATGTGCAAAGAAGACCTGTTGCTATTGTTGCTTAAAGACTTGGTCGTGGTGCTCATGATGGTCCTAGATCTATCCCTACCCATGGTGATGCAAGAAGGCCTCCATTTGCTGGCTTTGTTGCCCTTATTGCCTCTGCTATCCCTACCTTGGTAATGAATTCTGATGGTGCTAAAGGGACATAAACAAGTGTCTTTCATGTTGTTGATATGTAAATGTTAATCTCATATAATGTTCTGAAGTTTTTTGTGGTATTTAGATGGATGGAGGGAAAGTCAATTAAGAATGAATGCTTTGTAACTTTTTGTCTTTTTTTGTTAGCCATTATTTGAAAATTAAGAATAGATACTTGACTTTGATGTTGGACCCATTGGTAGTGGTCCAAATTCTTTTGTAAGCTTAATTTTGTAAAGCTTGTGGTCTTTATGTGCACAAAGATTTAGAGAAAATAATTGTCCTTATATGCACAAGAGACCTGATACGATTATTGTATAAGATATATATTGAAAATCAATGCAAAGATTATATAACTTATTTGTAAAAAAAGCCTTTGCGTTAACTCTTATATCACTTGTTATGTTCAAGTTTATTTTGATTAATTCAAGACAATTAACATCATAAGACAAAAAACTCAAGATATTGAAATGCTTTGCTATCTTTATATCCATTCAATATTTCAACAATTTACAATAACTTTTGCATTCAATATTTCAATAACTTCCAACAACTTTTATAAAACAAAATGATATTTAACAGCATCGGATTCTTCCTATTTTTTCAATCCATCCCATCTCTTTGGAGCATTTTATCAAACAACATTCGAAAAGCCCTTTAACCTTCATTTTCTCTTCCTTTCCTCCCACATTTCGCCCCTACTTTGAATCAATTCAAGAACCATAAATGGATGTTATGAAAGAGTTAGAGATTATTTTGCAGTTTTTGTTTTTTTGAGTTACCACACCCACTAACTCTTCCATGACATCCATTTATGGTTCTTGAAATAAAAGTTGTCTAGCAAGATTACAAACAACAAAACCTTGAAGGGTAGAAGCCATCTCTGGTTCTTGAAATGATTTTTCTCCTCCATTACTTTCATCATTTCTTCTTTTGTAGAGTGTCAAAAATAAGAAGAAATCTTCAGCATTTTAACAACAACTCTAGAGTTTTAGCTTATCGTCTATGGTTTTTGAAATAATCTTTTTCCTCAATTAGTTTAATCATTTCTTCTTTTGTGAGGTGCCAAAAATCAGCAAGAAATTTAGAGCATTTCAACAAAAATTTTGGATTTTTACCTTCCGGTTTGGGGGATTTCTTAATTTCAACAAGAACACTGAAGGAAAGATAGAGTTATCCTAAAATTCATCAAATAAACGGAAACTGATAACAAAACTTCTGTGTCTAACGAAAGATATGTTTTGGAGACAGATTGTCCATTTCGGATACTAATAAACCCACGTGAAATTATGCTTAAAAATTAGGGGAGTCAATATTTGATATTGATGTGGTTACTTAATTTAAAGATGGAACCCATTTTGTTCATCTGCCGCTGCAGATCTGATTGCCTTTTGTCATGCAAATCTTCTTTAAAACTTGATCATGTAAGATGCCAATGATTTTTGTATATTTAATTCAGATATTAAAGCCGGAACAAAAATTATACAAGGATGAAAATATGATCGGACTTACCTCCTTGCGTAAGCCCGTAGATTTCATATCCATAACAATCGTGCGCCATGAGGAAGTCTAATGCAAAATTTCAGTCCTCAAGCCTCCAAGGTTTCCTCATGCTAACTTTTGTGCCAGACGAAGCAATTGGCTTAAGAAAGATTTTGGTTAGCCAACAACAGTGGGCAGCTTACCAGTAATCTTCACAAGAACATGCTCCCTCTCTAAAATGGTGAAACCTATTGCAGTCTCTAATAACAATCTCTCGGGCAAACACCTTAGATATCATTTTTATTGCAACATGACAATCAAGACATATCCTAAGGTTCTTGATGATGCGAATAGGAATACCTGGACTTGTCTTTAAGAAGCAAAAGGCAATAGCTATCTTTTCACTATGAAGGGATAGTGCCAACTCCTTTCCTTCCTCATCCAAATCAAGCAAAACCTCCTTGGTGTTTCCCACATAACCCTCCAACTTCAATCTCTTCATAATCTCATCAAGCATCATGTATATCTCTCTGCTCTCTGGAAGAGAATCATCTCCCACAAAAAACTCGTGGAGGACACCTCCCATCTCAACCAAACTACATCCAGGAACCTTCTTAATCCCCCTACCCTCCATGACGTCTCTCACACGCCTTACTTCTGTCCATCTGCCCGTCTTTGCGTACACATTTGAAAGGAGCACATATGCACCACTATTTGTGGGATCTAACTCAATTAACTTCCTGAGTGCAACCTCGCATGTTTCAATGTTCCCACACATCCTGGATCCACTCAACAGGGACCCCCATACGAGCACATCAGGCTCCATAGGCATAGATTTAACCACATTCCATGCTTCATCAATGAGACCAGCTCTTCCATAAAGGTCAACCATGGCACCGAAGTGCTGTATCGAAGGAATGATACCAAACTCCTTGCTCATCCTCCGAAAATACTCCTTTCCGTCGTTCACCAAACCTCCATGTACACAAGCACAAAGTACACCCAAAAATGTTACAGCATTCGGCCTCACCTGTCGTTTTATCATCTCCGAAAACAATTTAAGGCATTCATCACCATGGCCATGCATAGCCAGGCCAGAAATCATAGCACTCCAAGCCAGCACATCTTTATCAGGACCTAAATTACTAAACACATCCCTCGCCTTTTCAATACTCCCACATTTTCCGTACATGTCTATCAAAGAAGTTCCCAAGACAACATCAATTTTTATCCCACATTTGTCAATGTAAGCATGAGCCCATTTCCCATGCTCCAGAGCACCCAAACGCCCACAAGCAGAAAGTACAGCAGACATTGTAAATTCATTTGGCCTAACATCGTTAACTGCCAACATTTGCATTTCACGGAACAAAGCAAGCGCTTCCTTATATTTCCCACACCTCACAAACCCATTTATCAAGCTACTCCAAGATCTCACATTTCTCTCCGGCATTTTATCGAATAAACCCCGTGCTAAATCGATCAACCCCACTTTAACATAGGCATGAATAATTGAATTCCAAGACGCTACGTCAGGTTGGGTGATCTCGTCGAAAGCTTGACGGGAAACAATTAAGTCGCCACAAGATGAGTACATGTTGATGAGTGACGTTTGGACAAATGGGTCTTGGACGAGGCCGAAGAGGATAGTTTGGGCATGGATTTGTTTACCTGAGAGAAGGTGAAATGAGGAATTGAATGATTGCAGGAGGAATGGGAAAGTATGGAAATCAGGTGAAACGCCATGGAAGCGCATACGAATGTAGATGGAGATTGTGGGGAACGTGGGTCTAGCTGTAGCCTGAGCATTGCCTCGTATGAGGGTGTTCCAGATGAAGGATTCAAGGGTCGCGTGTGCAAAATGAAGAGTTGGATGAGTGGGGGAGATGTGCCTTGCAGAAGCTCGCATTGCTTGCTAGGATTTTGCTAGCTTTATGTAGTAGCCTCTTAAAAAAGCAACCGTAAGTTTTGATTTAATTTCAATCATTATCCTAAAATGTGTTTATGCTTGTATTAAAAAAATATATTAGTGCTGGTACAGCTGACTTATCTCATGATTTACTACAATTTCATTCATCAAGACACCTACAACCCTAACAAATTTCAATAAGACAAGACTAATTGGAAAAATTAACCACATAGCACCTTCAAAAATCACATTCCCTCATATTGATTCAATGATTAACCTAGACAGAATGGCGAACTGAATTAGCTTATGTGATAGGTCTGTGCCAGTGAGGGATTGGTCCCAGCTAGTGCTGGATAGCATCAAGATTCAACTAGTCCTTTTGCTACTTAATCATATCCTCTATCCTCTGTCGCCCGTAGAGGGAATGATGTTTCCCAATAATCGAGGGGCCGCCACCAGTCATTAATCAATAGTCGCGGGGCTGCCAAGTCGTCTTATTTACCATAACAAAAAAAACTAAAATCGTCTCTGGCTGGCAATTATCATCATACCACACAACCTATATGCACAACCCACTACATAACTATCCAATTTGGTTACACGGCTCCATTCTTGCTACCACATCTCTACCATGCCTAACTTAACACATCATTCAACGTAGCCAAATCATCAAAGAAATAATTGCATGTCTGCTTGTCAACATAGAGATAATACAACACACAGATTTGCAGCCAATACCATCAGAATGCATTGTGAATGCTAGCTAACAAGAGACGATGAGGCCACAGATAATTTGAAACACCAAGGTGGAAAATCATTTAAGAGCTCTTATAATCAACTCGAACAAGAAATATGCATCCTTTTAATAGCATCTAATAGACTGACACAAACAAAAAATGTAGCTATCGGCAACAAAAACTTGGGTCAAAAATCAACCCAAACATGTCCAAAGATTAGACACCTGAAATAGATAAACAAGGTCCTCAGAACTAATAAACCAAATTGGTAACCGGAGAAAATACTGCACTGATTCTTCACTCTTCCTCCTCCCCCTCATTCTCAGCAATGTTGAAGTAGCGGAGTTCATAAACAGTACGATCCTTGTTGGAAGCAATCACCCGAAGCCAATCCCGGACATTGTGCTTCTTCAAGTACTTCTTAGTCAAGTACTTAAGATACCTAAAAACCAAACACAGCAGAGAAAATAATTCAAACTAATGCTCAACACAACCTTTACAATCAAAATATCATTCTTTCCCCTATATAAGAGGGAATTCCAACAAGCAACTGAAAGTAGACAGAAGGTCTCAGACATCCAAGGAAGGATAAAAGCAGCAGAAGCTCTCAAGCCTGGCGAAGGCGAAAGCTCTCAGGCGGCCACTGCGAATGTTTTGAGAAACAAGCCTTAATAATTGTCACCACTGACCTTATAATTAAAAAAGTTCCACTAGTCCTACAATCCATAACACTAAAAGCGGCAAAAGATAAAAACTAATAAAGTTACTCAAGTAATAAACAAAACGCAATTTCCGAATAAGATTCAATTGAACTCATTTCACATTCAAAAGAGGAAAATTTCAATAACAAAAATGTAAAAGGCAACAGTATCAAGGTCTCAGACATCCAAGGAAGGATAAAAGCAGCAGTAACTCTCAAGCCTGGCGAAGGCGAAAGCTCTTAGGCGGCCACTGCGAATGTTTTGAGAAACAAGCCTTAAAATTAGTCATCATCGACCTTAACCATGAAATTAAAAGAGTTCGAGTATCTTCGCTTAAGAGTAAAATTATTTTTCAGATCTAAAAATGCAGATATACGTAACAGAAAGTGTAACCGCGGATGGGTCATCTTCCAACTAAAAGATTCAAAAACGAAATAAGGAAAAATATCAAACGTACCGCTTAGAAAAGTTGGCGTCAGAGGCGACGGTGATTTTGCTTTTGTCGCGGGTGAGAGTGACGGAGTCGCCGAGAGCACCGGCTTTGCCACCGACCTTGATCCTTTCCTGGAGGAACTTTTCCAGTGAGGCGATGTCCATGATCTTATCCTCCACCGGCTTTGCGCAGTCGATGGTGAACGACGCTCCCTTCTTCTTCCCCTTGGGTCCAGATGGTACTCCGCGACTCATCTTCGCACCACCTAACTGCTTTTCCACCGAGACAAATCAACACAAAGGAGAGGAATCGGGAGAAGAAAGAGAGGAAAGCAAGAGCAGAGAGTCAGAGACTACCTTCGCTGCCTCTACGTTTTGAATATATAAAAATGCATTTAGCAGAGTGAGGGTTAAAGTGGATCTAGGGTTTTGGGGACCTCCAAACGACGTTGTTTTGGAAATAGCTTTTTTTTTTCTTATTTTCCTTTAAATAAAATGAAAATTTGTGGGCCGAGCGATAATAAAACTGAGGGAGCAGTCCCTTAGAAAAAAAACAATTGATGAACGTCGTCGTTTAATGGAAGCGATTTCTCCTGACTTCTAATGCTTGTGCCGTGCTTGGCAACCGAAAAACTTGATTTTGGAAATGAGAGATGGAGGAAGAGCTAAGCGGCGTCGTTCCGTGCTCTTCCCTCGCCGTTGAGTCGGTCATTCGCGTCGGAACGGTAAAGACATCTAAAGCTTGGCTCGACTTTTTCTTTTCTTTTCTTTCATTACCTAACAAACAAACAAAGAAGAATTGAAATCTACTTTCAGGCAGGTGCACTCTGGGGATTTTGTTCAGCCCCATATGACGGTCGTAAAAAAGGTAAAAATTTTCAATAAAAGAAAATTAATGAGCCGTTATCAATTCTTGTTTTTTCGTTGTTGGAATATTCAGTTCCCGCCATTCTGGTTAGCTAAAGCCCTAAAGGTTGAGGCCTCACCTAATAAGGTTAATCGTATTTTAATTTTTCGGTTTATTTGGTGTTCAGGTCTAACTGGCATCGCTCAAGCTTCATATGTGGTAAAGGAAATTTACAAACTTTGGTTGATTACATGATACATATTTGGCCATTGTTTAGTATTTGATCAGCTGTTCTAGGTGTTTTTCTCAATGTCGATTGCTTAATCTCTCAAATTCAATTGCAGACAAAGTCTGTTGGCAAATTCGGCTTCCAATGCGGTAATTACACTTATCTCTCTGATTAATGGGCAACCTGACCTGATTACTGATTAATGAATAACTTGATTTTGGGCTGAGTTTTTAGATAGTAAAATTTGGTACTCCAAGAACAAACTGAATCCTACTTTGGTTGCCAATAAAAAGAATTGGACATAGGTTTCGCTTTTAGGGTATCTTTCCAACTTATTTTGCTGCTTCATGAAGCATCTGCTAGATTTTAAACTATTTCACATTTATATTCAGGACTTGTTGCTGGTGTATTTACCATGACTCGTTGCGGGCTTCAGAGATACCGAAGGCAGAATGACTGGGTTAGTTTATGGACTTCTGAAATAGTTTCCTTTATTTGTGCATATCTGGGAAATCTCTTTTCCTTGAAAGGAGGGCAATTTTGGAGAGGGAACTCTGGATGGGTGAAGGAAATCATAGAACATTTCCATGTATGTGAGAAGAGGGGAGAGAACATAAGTACCCATAATAGTAGCTAGTTGAAGGCAGTTTCCGAGCACATCTTGTATTTGGTTTGCTTCCTGTGAAAAGCTTACTTACACATGATGTGAGGAAAATATGAATATTGCACTTTGGTTTGTCGTACATTGAACTTTTAATTGCTTATATCTTGAGACTTGAGCTTTCTAAAAGTGTCTTCCTATGGTAAAGATGCATCGTGTGGCATAGACAAACAGAGACTAGACAAGATTCAGATTCCTAATAGTGTTTTCCTATGTTTATTGTTGCATATATAAGAGACGTGAAATTTGGTTGTTTACTGTTATAAAGAGGAGTTATCAATCAGTTACTACAAAGAGTAAAACAAGCTCTACGTTTCCTTAATTTTCCTAATACTGGAATTATGATGCATGAACTAGCTTGAAGATTTGGTTACAAGGATCATCAAGCGTTTTTTTTTTTTTTTACTTCAGACAAACTCTTTAATTGCGGGTGCTGTCGCTGGGGCTGCTGTTGCTGCCAGGACAAGAAGCTGGACACAGGTAATTGGGATGGCTTGTCTTGTTTCTGCCTTTAGTGCTGCTGCTGATTTCTCCCGAACAAATTGAACATCTAGCAGTGGAATTCCAAGTTGGGGGAACAAAGTGATCCTGACTTTCTTGCACCAACCATCATCTTTATGGCACCTGTCTGATTTTTTTTTCCCCTTGACCCTGCACATTCCACAGATGTGTTTTCCAAAATCTCTAAATTTCTGATATTCACTGTAGAATAAACTTACACTTTATGTTTTTGGTAGATCACTTAGCTGAGTCATGCAATCGGTAACAGTGAATTGCTTCTTATTTTTAGTCATTTGTAGGATTTTGTTATATCCTGATAGTGAGTAGTTGATTGGCAGAGTCAAATGCTTGTATTTTTTTTCTTTAAGTAAGTGGGTGCAAAATCTCGCCCCTGATACGAATCATTGTCAATGCTACATGTTTCTATTCAATTTAAATGATAAACTAAGGATTCCACTGAACCTTCTAAAGCAGAAATACTGTTTTTAGTTGCCTTCAGTTTCCTTGACTACTAGCTTCAACTTAAGTCTAGTTGAATTTCCATCTCCTATATCGTAACATTCTGCTAGCATCATTTCTGCATTTCGTTCCTCTTTGGACAACATCAATCAGCCGTCTGAAAATAGAATTCAGCCTTTTGGTTCAGCAATCACTTATCATCTATTAGTCAGCGGGTTTCAAACATGTGGAATTTTCAGCTCAGCTTGACTGCAATGGTGCGAGTGGATTATTTATTTATTTATATATTTTCTAAACAATATTGCAATTGGATGACCACTAATATTTTTCTGAACAACTCTGCTCTAGCACAAGGCTTTCATTTACTTCTGGTAAAATCTTTCACGAGATTAGTCATTGTTCGCTCTCGCTGAGCTACTGGATTGGTACTTGGCCTCAGTTTGATTTGTGTGCTAAGAGCGCATCGTTATGGGACATACTTCGTTTTTTGGTTATCCAAACCTCTTGATTCCAGTAATTGTCTCTGGTTATATTTGCCCCAAACTTAGACGTAACCCAGAGGCGTCGACGAATCGTCCATGGATATGGACCATGGACTGTTGTCGAATGGAAGCACCGGCCCATTCCCTGATTGCCATTCATTGTGAAGGACGACCCCACACTGCCATCAGAGAAAGTTATTACGAAATTCTAACCAAGGGAAAAGTTAGACGGTTTGATTAAATGATCTAGTTGAATAGTTTGGTGAACAAGCGGTGTTTATTACCACGTATCGTTTTAAATCTGTCCATCCATTAAGCCTCTTCTTCGTACATGTGAAAAAGAAGAGAGATAAAGCCACTTCCTCACGTTCCAAAAGCCATTTCCACACAAAGTTTTGTTTGGTAGGATCCATGGCGTAGTTAGGTAACCTGTGGTTTGATCTGCTGTGATTATATATAAATGTGGGATTTATTTATGACTATAACTTAAATTACAAATTTGCCTTATTGGGCTGAGTCTCCTTTCACAAGGGGACCACTTTTTGAAACTGGAAGGGTTTATGCCTTTGTAGTCAGAGTTGATTATGATAGTTACCATGCTTAAGTTGATTCTATACTGCAGCTACAAGTTTGTTATATGTGGAGGAGGGGGAGAATCGGCAACTTTGGTCAATTATCTATCCACCAAAACCTTGTCAAAACAAGCCATCTTAAAGCAGATTGAAAATATATAACTACAAAGAGACAGGGAGAAAGTGATTGTGGTTGGTTGTATTGTGATTCTGGTTTGAATTTCTTATATTTATGATTGACCGAAGATTTAAAAAAGAAAAAGAAAAAACTGCCGTATGTGTTTGTTTTAGGAGTAGTTTAATTACATTTTGAAAATTATGTGCCTCCTCCCTTGCCTACGTATTCAACCGTCAATAGAAAGAAAGCTTCCAAAGGAAAAAAAGAAAGAGATTTGGGGAGAGTGGGAGGTGTTATTTGATGATTGGAGGGGAAAATTGTAAATCCCAATGTCATCCAAAGCTTGCAATAATAATGCAATGAATGAAAAAGGAGGGGTTAGTGGGCTTTGCCTAATAAGGGAGCAATTGGCCTAATGGGAAGGGGCGGTGGCCGTAGTTTAATAATAATAAAATTAATTTAATGCTGTCGTTCGAATCATCTTTGTCGATCGGGACCAGAACCAGATCCGTTGCATTCGAATTTTCTTTGCACACCTTCCCCTCCCACAAAATATTGTTTAACTCTTCAACTGTTATGGTTTCCAACAACACAAATCTTTTCACTCAATAATAAGGGACGGGAAAATTAGAAACTCTTTTTGTAAGGTTTCTGGTAATTATTTCTCGGACTTTGGTTTTTTTCCTCTTTTACATGTTGCTTTAAATTGGGCAGCAACGCATTTTTTTTTCATTTTAATATTCATGTTAGTATAATACTTTACGTTATCAAAAGTTCACTTACTCCTTTTTTTATGTATAAAGAGTTTAACTTCGATTAATGTATAATAACTCAGATTCAGATTATGAAATTATACAAAATAAATAAATAAATATGGAATTGAAAGAAAAATGAAATTTTATGTTTTATCTTCTTATTTATTTATTTATTACTCATATAATGAATACACCTAATAGGTATAAAACTAGTCTTCATTAGTTGTTTAAATACTATACACTAAACATAATTAATAACTCAACGGAAACAAATACCTTTGTTTCTTGATAGCAATTTAAAACTGTTTTTAATAAACTTTGACCTACCAAAAATAAATTTTGGTATTTAAAACATAATGGTTGCTGTGAATATCTTGCCAGAAGGGAAGGGATGTATGAATTCCCAAATGCCTTAAAATACTTGCAATTCAGGTGAGCATTAAAAGTTTTAAACTCTTAACTCTTAACCTTGTGTAAAATAAGGTATATATAGTACTAGATTAATATTAATTTATTACGTGGATTTTTGGGTTTTTTTAGAATTAAAAACAAATTTAGATTGATTTTTTTATATGGTTAATAAAGTTTTTTTAATATTTTATTATTATTATTATTATATAAAAATAAATAATAATATGATACGTTAATATCACATTAACATTTAATATAAGTTACAGGTTGAATTTTCTTTTTTGATTATTGTTGCATCTAAACACATCTTTTACATTTTACTTTCACAAAAAAGAAAAAAAAAGATAAAAAAGAGCTTAACTCATAAAATTAATGAATGATTATAAGACAAGAAGGAGATAACATCTTGTTGTCACTGTCACTGTCACTGTAGTAACTTTTTTGAAATGATGAGATAATATAACTTAATTTTATAAAATTAAAAATTTTGAATTAAATGTAGAATTTTTATTTTAACAAGACAATGTGTAAAAATATCATGCTTATTGGTATATGACCCCGGGAGTGCCAAGACCTCTGAGGAACCAAATGCATGCATTGGTGAAAAACACAAAACCCAAAATGTGGAAAGGAGAAAAGGCGGACTGTGTGTTAAATCGGGAGTTGTGAAGGGATTGGGATTAAGCGAGAGAGAATCCAAAAGGAGAGGAAGTGGGCGGGACCCACTTTCTCCAGACTCCACTGTTTCGAAGATATGGGCAGCTTAAAATGCACACGCTTCACCTCATCAGTTTATATCTTTCCTCTACGTATAGTTACTTTTTTATCGAGTTTCCCACAAAACAGACCATTACACTTTCGAAACCAACAACATTATATATATATATATATACCCTCAACGTGTCTCCTTCTCCTTCTCTGTCGATATAGGCTTTCGTTTCCTTGGCTCTCCTTTCCTTTCTCTCGTTTTACTTTTTCAGCTCTTCCAAACGTCGGCTCTGTTTGCCCTTTTAAGTGCTGCTCACTCTCTCAAAGTTGTAATAACTTACTATGTACAAGCTCTCATTGCCATTGTGAACAAGAGAGTATACTGGTGATCTGTTTTATCTTCTATATTTCAGGAAAATGGCATTTGAATATCTGGAGGTTAGCCCTACATGGGTTCTGCTTCATCTGTTTATTTTCCTTTTTGCTCTCTCTCTCTCTCTCTTTTGGTTGGAATATTGTTAGATCGTGTTTAACCTTTATGGTTGTGGGTTGAATGTGTGATGTAGGAGCATATAAGGAATTCAAGAGGAGCTCTGCTTTTTACTTGCAGATGGTTGCCTTTCTCTTCTCCAAAGGCTCTTGTTTTCCTTTGCCATGGTACCATATCTCTTTCTCTCTTGAATCATTTAATTACCGTTTACTATACTTAGCCAAAAAAAATTAAAAAAGGAAAAAAAAATAAAAGGGGCATTGGGTGTAATTCATTGATGTCGTTGCAGGCTATGGCGTGGAGTGCAGCGGATTCATGAGAGGTAATAAATACTATTAAATAACCTATTTTCCCATTTATACGTGTTTTTAACCTTCTTTTTGTAATTTTTTCAAATAGCATCATGTAACACGTAGATGACTTTGCTCACAAGATTCCAACTTTTACACCATAGGCCATGCCATCAAATTCAAAACAATTTTTTCCAAGCTTGGAAGGTTCACGGACTTTTATTGTGAATCACAAACTTCATTATAAAGATAAGCAAACTTTCCACACGGAATTGATTGCCCAAACTTTCTCCCCCTCTCTCTCTCTCTCTCTCTCTCAAGACTAGTTTCAGTAGTAAACAATAATGATGGCCGTGTTTGCTCGCCTAATAACTTTGGGTTTTCTTTACGTGGTCATGTGGTGGTCAACCACCAAAATGTTTTTGAGTTATTGAAATTAATGATCACGTTAAGCCGGACACAAACAGGGTTTGGAAGTTTCCCTTCAATTTAAGTTTCATAAGTTTCCCCTTTGTCCCAATTCAAGTAGAATTTAGCGATGGGAACTTAAGTCAAACATGACCACTTGGGAGAATATATTTAAAATCAAATTAAATAGGTTGGAAGCCTTCAGGAATTAAGATTTAGTAGCCCCAACCCCTGTTTTGGCTACTTAATTTCTGATTTTAATTGATTAATCATATAGGGAAGTATAAGATAGATCTTGAAAGAATTCCTTACCCGGAAAATAAAAGAGGGTTTCAATTCTTAAATAGTTAGTGCTATATATATATATATATATATATTTGTGGGGTATGAGGAATTACTGCCGCTAATCAAACAAAAGGATAAGTTGGCTATTCCCTATGGTCTGCCATTATCTTCTGTTACATTTTGTCACCATTCTAATACGTAGGTGTAACCCCACAGATATTGCATTCGAGCAGTGTGACATAATCAATTTATCTTATCAACATTGGCATGTCATTGTGAAGGATTTTCTTTTCTGTACGCAAGAAAGCCAAATAAGGCCAGCATTTTTTTTTTGACTTTTAAGCTTTTTCCTTTTGTTTTTATCTGGTGATCAGCTTGAAGTTGTTATTGTGTTTATATTACAACAAACAAGCAGGTCAAAAAGCTACTTTGTAACTTTGTTAAAAAGAAAGAAGTATTGTTATAAACTAAATTTATGTTTGACTAATTATTTAGTTATTTATTATACATATTGATAGTCACTTTTTTGTTTAAATAATGATACGTATTCATAGTTCTAAGATCATCCATCACATTGATGAAGATTTGAAGCTGTGTAGATCTTGTTGTGGGTCATATCATGTATTCTGATCTGAAATTTAAAATGTGGGTCAGTTCGGTTGGTTTAGGTTGGCAAACAATCGATTGCTCATACTCAACCATCCTGATCAGGCCCACCAAGATTCTCACATAAAGACTCTAGAAACCATAAACTAATTGATGAATCCGATTAATTAGAAAGAAGGAAAGAATCATTTCAGTGAACTAGTCTTGATGACGGGTCAATTCAGCAAAAGGATCCACTTAAATTTCCTTTTTCTTGTGGGATATCTGAATTAGTATTCTGCTCATAGAAGACCTATTGTCTAGTTTTATTAGTGACTAGAAGATTAAAAGTCAATGATGTTTGCTTTATTGCATGAATTCCCTAGGTTGGCTAGGTGAGAAGATTCAAAATGGATAGTCATTTCATTGTTGATAAATGCTAATTTTAGTGTTGGGCATTGATTAATGGAGTTCAAGGCCTGTCTTAAGCTGATATCATGATTTCAATAGAATGTGGAACCAGGCTAGCAGCTGCAGGATATGCCGTGTTTGGGATTGATTATGAAGGGCATGGAAGGTCCAAGGGTGCTCGATGTTATATTAAGAAGTTCGAAAACATCGTTAATGACTGCACTGAATTTTTCAAATCTATCTGCGGTATGTGACATACCAGAATTACCACAATTATTTAGCCAGCTCCTTTGTTTTAATTCACCACCTAAATCTGCCACCATGGTTTTCCAGCTCTGGAAGAATACAGGGAGAAGAGCAGATTCTTATATGGAGAGTCAATGGGAGGTGCTGTGGCCCTACTGCTTCATAAGAAGGACCCTTCCTTTTGGAATGGTGCTGTTCTTGTTGCACCCATGTGTAAGGTAATGATGTAAATACTACTACTATTAACCTTAGTAAGAATCAATTATTCAGCTACTCTAGTTGAGCTTTAAAATTTCTAGATATCAGAGAAAGTGAAGCCACATCCGGTGGTCGTGAATATATTGACTAAAATGGAAGAAATCATACCTAAATGGAAGATAGTACCCACAAAAGACGTTATTGACTCAGCATTCAAGGACCCCGTTAAGCGAGAAGTGGTGAGGATATTCAATTCCTTCTATTCTTGTTAAGTCTAGAGACTCTTGAATTGGTTTTGCTGATTTAAAGGATTTAATACAGTAACTAAAGCTCACGGATGGTCTCTCTTTCCTTGATGATGGGTGCAGATAAGGAATAATAAGTTGATATACCAAGACAAGCCCAGACTGAAAACAGCGCTGGAAATGCTCAGAACCAGCATGAGCCTTGAAGATGGTTTAAATGAGGTTAACAACTTTCCCTCTCGAGCCCTTCCCCATTCCAAAATATCTGATTTTTGTGCTTTTAAATCTCAAGTAAGACAAAAATTCTACAATCTCTATTGTAATAATCTGCATGGAAGGTGAGGGGAATGAGTCTTGGGTTACATTTCAGGGACTAATTCGCCATATGGGAAAAAATAGCAGAAATAAATTATAGTGGGTGCTATTTCGTTCTGTACCATGAAGTCCTACTGTACCTTGTCAGAAGGTTCCTTGTAATCGGATTCCCCGTTACAATGAGGCACTAGGATCGTTGAATGAGTTAATGCAGTGAATAAATTTAGGTTGAAAAACTATTGTTGGCAACCGAGAGAGTGGTTTCTCATTTATTTGACATTTACACCGGTTGGTTGAATTGTTTTGGGCAGGTGACACTCCCCTTCTTTGTACTGCACGGGGAGGCTGATATAGTAACAGACCCTGAAGTAAGCAAGGCCTTGTATGACAAAGCTAGCAGCAGGGACAAAACCATAAAACTGTATCCAGGGATGTGGCATGGGTTGACATCAGGAGAGCCCGATGAAAACATTGAAATCGTTTTTGCTGATATCACTGCATGGCTTGACAAGCGCTGCAATGCTGTAACTTTTGAGCAAATTCTTCATCCTTTCAACAATGGCTTCGAGAAATTCGCTAGCACAACAATATCAATGGCAGCAACCAATGGCAGAAGACAATCGAATGGGAGCTATTTGTGCGGATTGAAGGGACTTCGTACACAACAGCTCTCAGCAATGTAGCCTAATAGTATCAAATTAGCTGCTGTCTCTGTAAATTTCTCTGCAGCATATATAAATTTCATGTTCTCACAAACGTAGAAATGCAAATCTTTTGAAGGGGAAATGAACGGAAACTAAAAGAAAGTTGCTCCCATTATGTTGCTTGATATGATTTACTTCTGCAACAAGAGGTTTGCTTGTGGGTGATCATTTGTTTCATTGAACTGTTTATTGTGGTCCCTGATTATACCTGAGATCTGACAATAGATTGTTGACTGATTGAAAGAAAAAACAAACTTCCTTTGGGCCAGTATGCAAGCATACGGAGGAAGCAATGAAGATAGAGATCACATGAAATTATAATGCTTTATGTTTACTGCCAATGTAGTTGATAGTTACAACAAACTTTATCATCATAAATTACATCGGTAGCTCTCTCCTCCCCGCTCCCCCGGTGAATTAATTGCAGTAATTCGTATAACTTAAATGCAATGTTGCACTTGCCTCCCAACGTGAAGTACAAGTACGCCAACATTGATCCATTCAGGCCCTATGTTTCTCATGTCCTAATTCCTACTCAGTTCTATATTTAAGGTGCAATGCTAAATCCATTTATGTAGTTATTCTATGAGTAAGTATAATGAGATATACATGCATTTTCCCTTCCATGACACAAATTGTCCTAATATTCAAAGAAAAAGTTATCGAGTTGGTCAATTGAGAACATTTACATGCCACAGCAATTCTTCAATTTCTTCCAATTTCAAAAGAAAATGAGTCAAAAACATCAATTTATTCGTAATTTCTTTGAAGTACACAAAGAAATAAAGCTTGAACTGTCAAATATTATACATGTTCTAATTTATTATAATTATTTAGACTCTGTTTAATTGATATTCTTATTATTTATATTCTGTTTTTTATTATTTATTATTTATTGCTTTCTATTTTTTTTTTTTTTAAATAGCAATAAAATTGTCAAGGAAACGCTATGATTCCCATGGCCTGAAATGTCATTCTTATAAGGTTCTTGGCTTTGGGTTTTGGAAGTAATCAGAAGTTGGCAACCCATGGTCTGAAATTCGCCATGCTGCCTATTGCTGTGTAAATTGCATGTCTCACGGTTTAACCAAGATTGACGTTTTCTTCGTCTTTCTAGTGTCAGTATGCCCAAAGAAATGTTGTTTGTTGCCCAAAGATGGTAGGGAGGCAGGCAATATGGCTTGCTTCTAGTACCCGACGCAGATAAAACCTCGCCCAGTTTGATTGAACCCCTTTTTTTATTCTATTTTGTTTTGTTTCTTTAATGCGCTCAACTGCGAATCATATTCTTTAACTTGTATTGGGTCCAAGAGACATGGAGCAAGTATTAGGCCATACCAATCTTCAGTCAGGTCAGCAACTTATCGTTGGGCTCAGAACTCCAACGTAACTACAAATGTGTTGTGCAAAAGTTATCCTGAAGCCCAACGAGCGATATATATTTATATGTATATTTCTATCTTTCAAGCACTGACACTACTCTTACATGAAGGTCCTAAAGGAGGCCAAGCGCCGACGAGGTTGGGCCATGAGTTTTTGAGTGAAAAGAGGATAGTAGACGGAATTTAGAATCATCACAAGCATATCACTTACAATTCTTTTTTTATATATAATATAATACTATAAATTATGTAAATACGATAAAAAGTTATGTGCAATTTCATTACTCACAAGTGTGGCTTACATATTTCATATTTATGATTGGACAATTGTAATAGGATAATTACAAATAGTATCTCCCAAAATCATCTTTCTTGTGATACCAGTTCTAGCCCAAGTCTAGCAAGCCCCCATTCGTATTGTCACGAACTCAACGTGGGGAAGATGGTAGCCTTCAGAAAGGCAAAGCCGGAGATTTACTGAGCTTGTATCGGACCTTTCTTCTTGGCATGCATGATCTTTTGATGCATATTCATGTCCTTCCTCAGAGTTTTATTTTGTTAATGGAAACTGATTAGGAAATTCGTCGGTCCAGGTTTTTTTTTCTTTTCTTTTCATTTTCTGTGTCACGTCAAGCTTCATCGACAATTTACTAACATGAACACTGGATGAATCCCCTTAGAATATTGGACAAAAAATTAAAACCGCCTGGAACTGAAAAGGAATCCGAATCCGGACCCTTGCTGGGAAAGAAACCAATGAGGCAAGGACCAAGAGCTGGAGCACTACGTATGAGTAAATGGAGAAACTAATATAAGCAAAGAAAAGAATGATAAATGTAGAATTGAATTACTATTGCTGCTGAACATAAGCAGCTGCATAAATAAAATAAAAAAAAGGGTAAAATGTTATTTTAGATTCGCAAAGCTCACTGTCAATTAAGATTTAAAAGAGGATAGAGACATGGAAATTACAAAGATGGCAAACACAAGTCAAAAAGGAAAATCTCCAAATCTATTCTAAAGAGACTTCATTTGCTGCTGCTGCCGCCGCCGCCGCTAACTATATTGTTTCAATGGGGAAAAGAGGGGGGGAGTTCTTTTCCACTGAACAATTATATTTGATTGGTCTTTCTGTGAGTATATATGCCACTTTAAGATGTTGATGCATTGTTGGTGTTGCTGCCCTCCTTGTGGTCACCAAAAATACGTTGCCGGAAGTCTGAAACCATTAGAGGGAGACCCTTTCGAAGGGACACCTTGGGTTGCCAACCAAGTAGCTCCTTGGCTCTTGAGATATCAGGCTTCCTCTTGTGTGGGTCATCTTCTGTGTTGGGTCTAAACTCTATCTTTGCATTCGGGTCAATTGTTTCCTGGACGACCTGTAAATACACGTGGAGAAATCTCAGTACTGTCCAAGAAAAATAGAAAACCAATATAGCAAGAATGCAGGAAACAAGCAACATAAAACTAGTAAGTCATAAAACACTTCTGCATATCGTACACTAGCTTAGGTTGTTAATTTGTCTCATGTCCCCAATTAAAGGTAAGGATCTTGAATTTCTATCTTTAAAGGCATAACAAGACTCTGAATCAAATGAAATACACTGTGAAGGCAGTATTAATTTTATGGCACACCCATGATTTTAACTAAGATCTCAATGCATTTAATTAACAATAGCCACTGTCATTGTTATCACCCAAACATTTCTTAGTAGCTTTATCAGCTTCTATAGAAAACAATACCAAGATTTAAAGAGTAGTAGGCATACCTCAGCAAGCTCAAGCATGGTGAATTCACCCGGATTTCCAAGATTAAAAGGTCCAACGTGTTCACCTTCCATCAAGCGCATGAGACCCTCCACCTGTTTCAAACCAGATTATTTTACAAAAAATGAGCAGGAACAGTTATGCCAAGCTACCAATCAATGCGGAGAGGAGAGAACAGTTCTGATCACAAGATACTAGACAAAACACTGACCAGCATACCCCACAAATCTAACTACACAAGATTATAATAATACATCAATAAAATGTTACCCGGGAAAAACCTGCCCCAGATAGTGTTGTACACTCAATAGAAAATACCAACTATTTACTCTAAAATGCTGGCCAATCATATCAAATAGTACAAATAAAAAAATCCCAAAAGGTCACTTAAAATATCATTAATGGAAGCAGGGGGGTACCAACTTTTTATGCAAGCACGAGTTGTTAAATACTGGTTTGGAAGAACTATTATTTCCATTGACAGTGAACAAAACACAATGATGCTCATACCAAACTATGGGCATTTAAATTAGCTGGTCCACTTGGGACATTCATTTGGTACAAGTCACATGGTGTATGTTTGTTCAATTAATTTTTACACTCACCAAAGGGAAATTCAGAACCAAGAAGATCCTGTCAGTTAAATTTCTTATCCCAAAAGACTTTACATTTCCTATGCTGAAATATCATAGAGTTTAGATTTCACTTTATACAATGTTATGTCAGGATGTACTTTTTAAATCATGTGCACTGCACAGTTTCAACATCACATGCAACTTCCCCACCAAATGTCAAATTTTCACTACAAATTGCAGATTTATATCAGCTAAGTATCCTAGGTTAAAAAAAAATAATAATAGAAAAAGGCAATGTAGTATCATGGCACCAACATTTCCAACAAAAAATAAAGAGAAGTAAAAGCTGAAAAGATTCATAAAAAAGTTTGGATCAGGCCAAAAAAATAAAAAAATGAAAGCATAATAAAGAAGTCTGAATAAAATAATAATAACAATAAAGCATCATTTACCAGATCAGAAACATATTGGAAACTCCTAGTCTGTTTCCCATCGCCATATACAGTCAAAGGCTCCTTCCTTAAAGCCTGCATTCATTATTCAATTATCACATTAACAACCCGCTGACCCTATCAAATAAAATTATAAAAATTACAACTAAAACAAAGAGAACCTGAGCAACGAAATTGCTAACGACACGACCATCATCGATGCACATACGAGGTCCGTAAGTATTGAAAATTCTGGCAATCCTAACCTGATATTGAAACAGCGGATTAAATAAATAACTATAATAATAAGAAAGTACTCATACGTAAATATAAAACAGTGATTTAACAGTTTGGTGCAACGTCAGTGACAACAAATTAAATAGATTAGATTATTTCAGTGAAATTAAAAAAGTGTAGGTTAGCTAACCTCAACGCCGGCGCCTCTGTGATAGTCCATGGTCAACGTTTCAGCAGTACGCTTTCCCTCATCGTAGCAACTGCGGACACCTGTCATCACACACTCAAAAGTACCGGTTGGTCCCCTCCTTTAAACCCCCAAGAACAGTGCAAATTCATATGCTTTTTCAGAATGTAACAGAGACACGCGCCCAAACAAGCAGCCAGATCTAAACTTACACTAAATTCCACATTCAAAAGACAAATTTTACGGAAATGTCCCCACCACCTCCCTGCCAATTCCGTTTCTCACCACTCCAAACATAAAAACCCTGTTTCCTTCTTTTGCAAAAAATGATTTTTAACTGGTGATCAGTCTGTGCTACGTGCCAGTGTGTCGTAGGATAGAAAGTAAAATTTACTGCCGCACGATTATAAGGAACCGCTAATCACGGGTTCATCGTGAAACGTTAAAAATTCGACCAGATCTGAACGTTCTAGAGCGCCAGTACCAGCGCCATTTCAGCAATAGTTCCAACTTCCAAAAGGACAACAAACGTGTACAGGAGGAAACCCAACTCCCATACCCAGATTGGAAGGCAATTGAAACGACAAGACTCCTTTCCCTCTGCCTCTCAAATACAGGGGAAATTGGTAAATGGAAGCCAGAAAGAGATTTTCCGGTGACTGAAATTTTCTCCAAGGACAAAAAAAGAAAAAGAAACAGAGAGAAAGAAACGAACCGATGGGATTAACGTTGCCCCAGTAAGTTTCCTTCTGAGGATGTTGCAGAGGATCTCCGTACACTTCGCTGGTACTGGTCAATAAGAACCTGGCACCTACTCTTTTAGCCAGGCCTAACATGTTCAATGTCCCCACCACATTCGTCTTGTAAAGAAACACCCCCGATTAAGGAAAAACAAATACTCCTATAAATCAAAACTAGCAACAAATATAGCAAAAACAGGGTTATGTAAAAGTATTTATTACTAAATATAAAAAAAAGGATATGATAGTTTTGACTGGGTTGAATTTGTAATGAACTGGAGAAGCGGGGCAAGCGAGATGGTAGATCTGGTCAACTTCCAAGAGCAAAGGTTCCACGACGTCGTGTCGGATAAGCTCGAAGTTTGGGTTTCCGAAGTGGTGCATGACGTTCTCTTTCCTTCCCGTGAAGAAGTTATCGACGACGATTACGCTGTCTCCTCTAGCTATCAGACGGTCCACGAGGTGGGACCCGACGAACCCGGCTCCACCCGTTACTACGATTCTCAAACCCTTCCGTTTTAGCCCCAGCGGAATCTTACCGGTCGGGTTGGCTGACTCGAACCCGACCCGGTGCGGGTAGGAGAACTTGTTCTGGGGCTCGATGGGGAAGTAGGTGATGGAATCGGAGATCGAGGTGGTAAAGTGGTGGTGGGGAACGTGCGGGGCACGTGAGGTTGGGAAGATGGTGAAAATCAGAGTGGCTATCGCAATGCCGACAAGCACGAAGAGAAGTCGTTGTTCTCTGAGCATGTAACGAATCGGGCGGATGACGGAGGCCCATGGTTTAACGGGTTTGGGCGAATATGAATCCGAAGCAGGATGGGTCTCGTGGCCTCTGTATATCAGCTCCGACCCCATTGCTCTACAACTTCAAAAATCAAACTCAATTTATAAGATCAAAAGAGGGGAAAATAAACAGAATTTGGAAAAGTGAGTCGCCGGGAGCTGACTCGCCGGCGAAGTGAGGAAGGTGATGGAAGGGGGGTTTTGGGGACGGAGTGCGCGTGGGGATGGGGTGAAGGGGCTTCTGGTATGTAAGAAGAAAGACGAGATTAAATATAAATAAGGGCTTGGGACAAGGGATGGTATTACGGAAATGCCCTGGATGGTGGCTTTTGGTTTTTTCATAAAGTTTTTTAGTTTGAAAAGTAAACGGTTGTCATTAGGTGAAGAATTTCCAAAACTTTTTTTTTTCCTCTTTTTTCAGGTTATGGTGATTTTGAAAGGATTTTAATTAAATTTGGGTGTGTCCTTTATCAAGTTGCTTTAACAAGGGTGATAGAGACACAGTGGAGGTGGTGTCACACAATATATATATATATATATATATATATATATGGATATGTATTATGTTTGAAACTGAGAATTAACCTTTAAAAAATGTAGATGAATTGTGATATACATTTTTACTTTTAAAGGTTGAATTAGACATCAATAGACACCTATCAAGAATAGTAACAATTTATAAATGAATTGAGATGAGTTTTGTTACATTGTACCCATCCTTTCATAATGGATGAGACGTGTCTGTAAAATATCATTCTTAGTGTTTTAAAGAAACAATTTAGGGTTAGTGCCTTAATCACACATTTGTTAAGAGAAAAAAAAAAAGAGGGAGTAAAAACCCACTTGTTAAGAGATAAAAAAACAATAGAAAGATCGATGTTGACTCGGTTTGAGTGCATATGCAAAAATCCGAATATTGTTTATTTATTTTAATAGTAGATCACTAAGTGTTTTAATTTAATCTTATTTTATCTCTTTTATGTAGTGATTGAATTTTATGAGCAAAGAAAGATTCATGTCCATTTTCTTATCCTATTTTCTTTTTTGAATTAAATCACAAAAATATCAATATCTATTTTCATTTTCTTTCCACAAATTCTCTATCCAAATGTGTAAGTAAATTCAAAAAAGAATTAGCTATACAGTAAGCTGTCATAAATCTTTTAACTTTCGTGCAATTTTTCAAGACCTACTCAAGTTCGACTCTAACCATTTTTTATATCCATAATGTTATTATATTATTAAATAATTTTTATTTTTAAATTATTACAATATTTTAAAAATTAATATTTTAAGAATAAAAAAATTTTAAAATTATCGTTGAGTCTAATCTGATCAATGAACGTTTCTAAACTGTCATATATAAATAGAATTACTCATGTGTATCCCTAAAAAATATTGTTTAAGGTCCCCTTAAGATGGAAGCTTTTTTTTTTTTTCTTATTTACTGGGTTAGTATATAAAATTTTATCATATCATGTGGGTTTAGAATTTAGAATTAAAAAGCTACGCCAACAGTTTCATGTTACCAGAGTTGACCTGAACCTGCAGATTGATTCTTTTTTTATATTAAGGGTGAGAATATTTCTTTGAATTTCAATCACACAACTTGGCTCTAAGCTTATAATAAGTCAATAAAAGGTTTTAAAATCTAATTACTCACTATCTAATTGAGGCCCCATTTAATTTATTTTTTTATTTTCCTATTTAGTATCGAATTTCTATTTATTTTTCTACAAATAAAATAAATAATAAAACCATTAACGAAATAGAGTTTAATTTTTTTGTTATCAGTGATAAAGTGGTTATAGAGTAAAGGGCATGAACTCAATGGATAATGCACGTTGCACATCTCCAATTATAAAGTACGACGACATCTAAATTAATATCTTAACTGTTTTAGAAATTTATTAATGAAGTACAAGATTTTGAACAGATTCATTTGTTTCCATAAGCAAATAATCAAACCTCTCAAAGTGTAACCTTTCCCATATAATGTTTTGGGTTTAACCTTCCCCGTATAATGACACTCCCACTTCCCCGGCGAGAAAGTAAAAAAGTTACCGTCCACGGTCCGGGGATCAACCCATGTTCAGGTCAACGTTAATTCTGTACTTTTGTGGCTTTAAAGTAAAGTTAAAGCCTCAAGAAGGCTATATTTGTAAATTTGTCGAATCTTATGTCTCTTTATAATTCGACCCAAATATATTAAAGAGTGTGCTTCGCCAAAAAAAAAAAATCCGCCACGCTTATTAGGAGGTCAATAAAAGCGCCTAAATGTACTCAAATCCAAGTTGGTGGAGCAACCTTGGAGTGATTTGGACGCTCTCAATTTTTTCTAGCTAACCTAACACTTGCCCATGGAGGTTTTATTTTCCATATTTTAGCTCAACGGGCCAAATTATTATATTTTGCCCTCTTCTTTTT